>NC_041380.1:237433839-237448232 GCF_002162155.2 Triticum dicoccoides | reverse complement strand
GGCAGGCACACGGCTTTCATGTGTGAACGGTGTGCTATTTGAAAACATTGTTTTGGGAGGGGCTATTTGAAAACATGTACATGTGTTGTCGAAAGGGATGAGGATCGCCGTTCGATCAAGGAGAATCCAACGGTGCAGACGTACGACCCGTGGGGTTTGGGTTCTGGCCAATCAGAATGCACGACTCAGATTGTGCGCGTGGCAGAGGGGTGGGGGTGCATCGGCCACTATTTAGTGGACACACGGCTTTCGTGAGTGAACCGTGTGCTCTTTGAAAACATTTACATTACCTAACATCATATTTTTGTTTGAATGAAAACATGAGTTCATTGTTTTGCCTCCAATTTTTTCCACGGTAAGAAATCATGAGTATAGTGGAGAGTGTCATATACTAGTATCATGAATATACAGTACATATGATACCACCTTTAATTAATTATAGCGCATAGTATAATACATAGAGTATAGTATATCATATATATATCATATTTATTGCCATGCATGACACAAATTAGCATCGCATTTAACATGGTACAGTATCTACCTACTATATGTTACTCTAACCTTCTTTATATATATTTAATTCTTTGCCGCATCATCATATATACTTGCTATTTCCGAGTGCATAACATCGTTGGCTATGATACCACCACTATAGCCAACCTTATCTAGGGAGTATCATATAGTACTATATATATATAGTATCATGCATATGATACTAGTGTATGATACTACATACGTACCTTCATAGTGCATATATAGTATCATAGACTAGTACTAGCTCCCTCTGTAAACTAATATAAGAGCGTTTAAAGATTACTAAATAGTGACCTAAACGCTCTTATATTAGTATACAGAGGGAGTATATATCATAGACGGTCGTATTTATGGCCATGCATTACACAAAGTAGTATAGCATTTACTATATATATATGTATATATTACGGTATCTACCTATGTTACTACTTCTTTGCCACATCATCATATTTTCTATTCCCGAGTGCATGATACCGGCTATGATACCCCCACTATGGCCACCCTAATAAGGCTGGTCGTAATATGGGAGTATCAAGCGTTATGATGCATGCCAACTAGACTTTTTGGATGATGTGGCACACAGTTAAATGATGAAAGAGATGGTGTGTGGTATCATATTAAATGTTGTACTACTTTGTGTCATGCATGGTAATTAATAAGGAACCTAAGATACTAACTCACGATACTATGTGCGTGCATTACGGAGGTATTGCCGATCATATACTAGTATCATGCATATATACTCCCTCCTTTCCGGTTTATAGGCTTATCTCAAAATTTTAGTTTTTCCATTTTATAAGGCTCAATTTGGTTGTTCCCCATCACATGTCCAGATTCCAAGGTGCATTAAATCATTGCATGCAAGTATTAAGAGAAAGTTGACCAATGCATGTGCTTTATGTATGCATGCATGTATTGCAATTAATACATTGGAAAACATAAATTTTCAAGGAAAACAAAAGCATTAATTGGGTGTTCTTGCAAACTACAAGAGGTATTCCACCACTCACCATCTACCTTGGTTGGTGAGATTTTTGAATTGAGCCCTATAAGGCTGGTTGTAATGGGGAGTATCATATATATACTAGTAGTATCATGCATATATATGATAGTGTGTAGCTAGGATACTAGCTACTTCCGTAATGCATAGTACCATAAGTTAACATCTTAGGTTCCCTTACTAATCACACAAAGTAGTAGTACAATATTTAATATGACACGGTATCATGATATGATACCACATCCTCTCTTGTGTGCCACATCATCTAGAAAGTCTAGTTGGCATGCATGATACCGCTTATGATAATACCATTACAACCAGCCTAGCTAAACCGGAAAGGAGGGAGTATGAGACTAGCTAGCCACAATGGAGAGTAGTACATTGGTAACATACACATATCCCTAGACTATATATCTTACTACCTTCATAGTGGGTAGTAACGTAAGTGTAGTGTCATGCAAAGCTTCATTTCTTAGGTTACAGACTCATATTGCATTGGGACATGTGATGCTACAATAACTATCTAAGTTACTAAAACTATCTCTCTCCTCATTAAGTTATTGCCACATAAGCAAGTTTGCTGAGTTGGAGTCAGTGTTACTGCTGAAGTTACTCCCACTGTGGCTAGTCTGATACTAGCTAGTCGTCTATGATATACTAGCTACCTCACTAAGAGCATGGTTAATAATACAACCAAGGGTCCGCTATAAGAAGTTGACAAGTCATATACAGCCAACCTCTTAGCGGGTATGTACAATAATAAGTTTTATATACGTACTAGTTTATCAATAGTTGGCGCACCTTACATCCTCACAAAGTGTCTTGGGTCTCCTATTGCAGCTGGCTCTACTAACCAAGATCCCGTTTCTCTTCTCTTCCCTCGAACTAATAAGCACATATATATTATTCTATTCCTTATAGCCAGACTACCCACAATGGGAGTAACATAGGTAGTAACATCACACATATCTAGATAAAAATAGATGACGTGGCAAGCAATAAATGAAGAAATGGAGGAAAGTGGATATGTGTGATGTTACTACCTATGTCACTCCCACTGTGGGTATAGTCTTACTATAGTATGAGATTACCCACAATGGGAGTAACATAGGTAGTAACATCACACATATCTAGATAAAGTAGATGATGTGGCAAGCAATAAATGAAGAAAGGGAGGAAGTAGTAACATAGCTAGTTACTAGTAGTATGAGTAACATCACATGTACATATCAAGGCAAGATGTGTCTATAGCCTAATCAATGAAGTGTTGCATGTTACCACACATACATGTTACTCCCCACTATAGAGGTAGTAACATAGACTAGTGTAACACATGGGCATGTTACTAGTCTATGTTACTACCCATTGTGGCTAGTCTGAGTAACATCACACATCGCAAGGCAGGATGAGTTTATAGCCTAATAAATGAAGTGTTGCATGTTACTACACATATGTTACTCCCCACTATAGAGGTAGTAACATAGACTAGTAACATTCTATGTTACTACCCATTGTGGCTAGTCTTATGTCACTCTATTGTGTACTTACTTGCTTTAATAATGCATAGTATCGTAGAGTAGCTAGTATCATATGTAGTACTTTATTTATATTTTCATGCATGACACATAGTAGCATAACATTTATTATGATACGGTTTCAAGATATGATACTTAACCCTCTCTTTCTTCATTTAATTAATTCTATGACAGCTCATCAAAATTGCCTAGTTGGCATGCATGATACTAGCTATGATACCCCCTTACTATCAGCCTAACAAAGGTGTACAGATCATTTGTGCGTCACTTTGTGAGTTTTCATCCATTTGTTCGAGAAGCGAGGAGAAGTCTCAAACATTTCGGCCGCGAGGTGCGGCCACTAGCATAGGCCTAGTTGGTATTTTAATTACAGAAAATTCAGATGGAGTTAGGACATCATCAAAATCGATGTGTGCTTGTGGCATGCTACCACGACCCCGTGGAAATAATTTGGTAAAGTTTGGCACAAGTTTTGATGACCGCTCCTTCCAAACCGGAGCATCTCACATGAAAGATCATGGTTTTCCAAAAGGAGATGTGTCAATTCAAACTCTTGTGGCCAATGACTTCATCGTTTGGCCTCATAAAAATTTCCACGGTACGCAATCACCATTATACCACGGGTTTGATTTTCTAGCGCATTTCAGGTATCGTTAGCTATATTTAAGACATTTTTTGATATTAACATGCATTTTGTGCATAAAAATAAAATTACAACCAGAACTGCATGTGCTGTCGAAAGGGATGAGGATCGCCATTCGATCTGGGAGCATCCAATGGTGCAGATGTATGATCCATGGGGTTTGGGTTCTGGCCAATCAGAAAGCACAACTCAGATCATGGGCGGGGTGGTGGTGATGTTTGTTCGGCACACGGATTTCATCAACGAACCGTGTGCTATTCGCAAACCCGATTGCATATTTTTGTTCACACATACTATAGTGAGATCGATTGAGTGTGCTACCTCTATGATATAATAATAATAACAACAAAAAACAATTCATATTCATTGCCTGAGCTGACAGCATATCAAGGTCAACATATTAACGGTTCTTACATCAACAGTAAACTGGGCATAACTCACAAATTCAGTACATGCGACAGTTCTAAATTGAACGAATTAAGTTGTAGGGTAGGCATAAAGACTAGTCTTACAGCTTAATTCCCATGTACATGGGGTAACTAGGATCATTAATTTGACCCCGAATGAACTTGGTTTTTTTTTTGATGATTTTAAACTTCTTCTCTGTTGCACTGGTGCGTGATCCCTTGGCTAGCAACTCATCAAATTCATCGTAGTCGTCCTGATCGGCAACATCGTCGACACCCAGTACCCTTCTCTTCCCATGCATCGCTAAATGGCCGTTCTTATGCAAGGGGTCTTTCACAAAGAAAATCTGGGTAGCATCACTGACAAGAATGAATGGGTCCGCGTGATATGCCATCGTTGTCCTGTTAACACAAGTCTTCCTGTACTCATCAATCCTTACCTGACCAAGAGGGATCCATGTGCACCTGAATAATGCCACCTTAACTTTCACATAGTCAAGCTCTCAAATCTCTTTGATGGTTCCATAGTATACCCTTTTATCAGCTTCATTTACAGTCATGCATTCTATTCGAACAGAGCTATTCTGATACGAGGTCTTCTTACCATGTTCCTCAGTGTAGAACGTGTATCCATTTATGTCATATGATTGGTACGTCAGCACAGTAGGTGATGGATTTTGTGCCAACCACGTAGCAATGTCATAGATGGATCCTTGTGCCAAACTATTCTTCAGCCATTCGGCGTAGTTCTTAGTGTGCTCCTTCATCTCCATCTATGATGAAGGCACCATTGGTAAGAATCTTTGGCGTATCTCTGCCAAGTTCGGCATAAGCGATGAGAACTTGGATGTTAAGTAGTACCATCAAATGGGCTTTCTCTGCCAATTCTCCAGGTGCAGCCATTTGCATGCCAGCAAGGGCTGGCTTACCTTTCAGCCTTCCCTCATGGCAAGAGAGGGGCAAACTTATAGGTCTTTATTTCATGTATTCGGTGCAAAACTTAACCACCTCCTCTACGGTATAACCTTATAGGATGCTTGGCTCTGGATGGTTTCGGTTCCGACAAAAGCGCTTCAGGATTCCCATGAACCGCTTGAAGGGATACATGTTGCTAAGAAACACAGGACCACAATACTTTATCTCGTCAACAAGGTACACAGTGAGATGGACCATGATATCAAAGAATGACGGTGGGAAAAACATCTCTAGGTTGGACAATATTCTTGCAATATCATCTTGCATATGATCCAACTCTTCAGGATCTACAACTTTCTGCCATAGTTGGTTGAAGAAATCACAGAGGTCCATGAGTGTGTTTCTTATATCTTTGCCCATCAGATTCCTGATGGCCACCGGGAGGATTTCTGTCAACATTATGTGGCAATCATGTGTCTTCATGTGTCCCAACTTCATTTTACCTGAGCTCACATCCACGAGACTTCTGATGTTTGTGGAGTAGGAAGAGGGTGTCTTAACTAACAAAAAATAGGTGAAGAACTATGTTGCTTCTTTTGTACTGAAATGGTAACTCTGGCGAGCTCTGATGAATTTGTCATCATCTTCTGCTTCACTCTTGCGTTGTGATTGATCAGCAAGCATATCGAGCCGTGAACCGTCGCCATCCTTTCTTTTACCTTTAATCTTGAGCAGAGTGCCAAGGATGCTTTCACATACGTTCTTCTCTACGTGCATGACATCGATGCAGTGACGTACACATAGAATCTCCCAGTAAGGTAATTTCCAGAACACCGATTTCTTCTTAAACACTTGATCCTTGGGTGTTAGTCTCACCGTCAAAGGGTGGTTCTTTCCAAGCACAATATTAATTTTTTAGCCATGTTGTGGACCACCACCCCTTCATAGGGTCTTGGGGCTGCAGCTGCCTCTGCCTTACCATCAAATTGAGCTTTCATCTTTCAGTATGGGTGATTTTTCCGTAAGAACCTACGATGACGCAGATACACTATTTTATGCGAGTTGGGAAGTCTTCTGCTAGCTGTCCTATCCATGCATGTGACACACCCTACTTCTCCCATTGTTTTCTGCCCCGATGTGTTGCCTAATGCCGGCATATCTTGAATGGTGTGCACCAGCATGGCATGTAGATTGAAAATCTCCTTTCTGTAAGCATCATAACATTCTATAGCAGGCGCATCTATCCACACTGTTAGCAGTTCTTCTAGCAGTAGCTGAAAGTAAATGTCGATGTCATTTCCAGGTTGCTTCGGGCCTTGGATAATCATTGACATCATAATGTATTTTTTCTTCATACACAACCAAGGATCTAGGTTATATATGCACAGAAGCACCGGACATGTGTTGTGATTGGTGCTCATATCGCCAAAAGGACTCATCCCATCAGTACACTCCCCAAGCCTTATACTTCTAGGATCCTTGGCAAAATTTTCAAACTTTTTGTCGATTAATTCCCACTGAGCCCCATCTTTCAGGTGCCTCATATACCTATCCGCAATTCGCTCATCATGATGCCACCGCAACCTCTTTGCCTCTCTAGGGTTTGCAAACAAACGCCTCAACCTTGGAATTAAAGGCAAGTACCACACAACCTTGAATAGGACTCCTGTCTTGATCTCATCATCCAATTTGTACATGTCCTTTGCTCTCCTACGCTTGTATCGTGCATGCTTGCATGTGGGACATGCACGAAAGTCTTTGTACTCGCCATGGTACAATATACAATCATTCACACAAGCGTGTATCTTTTGTACTTCAAGTTCCAATGGGCAAACAATTTTCTTCGCTTCATTCATGCTTCTGGGGAGCACATTATCTTCCGGAAGAATTTCTTTCAAAAGACCTAACATCTCTGTGAAGCCCTTGTTTGATAGGCCATTTGCTGCTTTAAATCTGAGAAGCGCCAGGGTGGCACTCAACCTGGAATATTTCTTTTTGCAACCTGGATACAATTCTTTCTTGGAGTCCGCATCAATGGTTGGCAGATGCTTGTACCCAATCATATGATTATCTGGCCCTTTGAAATCTGCAATCATAGCAGCAAAATCTGGCATATCAAGATCTACGTCATCTGCGTCGACGTCATGGTTTTCTAGTGGGCGTTTCGGCTTTCCGGTGTTCCATTGGTAGCTTGATGCCTCTGCCCCGATGTTAGATTCGACATCCATGTGACACTGATCGGGGTTTGGCTTCTCGCTACCCTGGGTATCTTCATCCATGACCTCCTCTTCACCGTGTCTGGTCCAACGTGTATATCCATCAATGAATCCCCTAGAGACTAAGTGCATCTGGACATCTGCAACTTCATGTGACTCTGTATTGGCACAATCAGTACATGGACATAGGATGTAATCCGCATCACCAATTCTCCTCTTTGTACTTTCAGCCAAATTCATGAACTCTTTCATGCCACTGATAAAATCTGCGGTTTTCTGATTCTTCATCCATCGAGATCGTTCCATCTGCAGCACATGAATGGTAATTAAAAACAAAACAACAACATCAATACATGAATTAACTGCTGTCCAAAGATGCGTGCATAAATCACAAATTTTTATTTTAATAATTACTGAGGGCGCTCCATGCTGTTATCCAGACATGCTATGACAAAAATTAATGGCCAGTCAATTTACACGCAGAGTACTAGTACAACACTACACTTAGGAATTGAATACCTAAATTCAGCCACTCGCAAAAAGAATACCTTAATTAATTAGCCGCGTGGCGACCTCCACCCAGCAGACAGACAAGCGCGATGCGACAACACGCCGAGTCAGCAAGGTCGAGGAGGAAAGCTTAGTGCGGCTGCCGCCTGAAGTTTGACCTCCACTATCCCGCCATCGACCGTGATGGATGTGCTCGAATCACACCACCGCCGACCTTGATGGTTGAGCTCCTCCTATCTCCCACCCCAGAACAAGGATTGACCTCCTATGACGCAGCCACCACCCACCGACCGAGGATTGACCTCTTCTCCGGTAGCCGCTGCCTATGCCGCCGCCATCTCTATATGCAGAGCGGTTGTTTTTTATGGATATCCGTGGAGCGGCTGTTTACACTGTATCCCACCGTGACTCAATTACATGGACAGGGTAGTACATCACATACGGTTATGTAATGGCAACCGTGTCTAACCTATGTTGTCTTCTCACACGGTTTGGTGCAGAAATCGTGTGTGATGTTGTAATACCTAACACAAACGACATGTACAAACAGTGTCCCATATACAAGTACCATTAGTAGTTCCCGACCGTTAACTTATCTCCACAATTTCCCCATTTTCCCCAAATCCCTACATAGCCTCCAAATTCCCTCGCATGGCACTGACATTGGGTGAATGCGGACGAGTGGTGCTAATGGTTTCGGTGCGGCTGCTCCTACTCGTATCACCGCGACGACGGCGGTCGCCGCCGAGCACTTTCCTAAGGTCATCAGAAGGCAGGTGTACTACGGATCCGAATCATCCTGTCAGGTTCCAATCTATCCCGATCTTTTTACCATGTCCAAAGTATGGCTCCTTGCTGAATCCGTCCTGAATAACCCTCGAGGAAAGCGATCTGCCGCCGGATCCGGAGCTTGACTCCAGACTCCCGCAACACGAATTCAACTACGAGTTTTGCACCACCGAGAAGTACAAAAAGCTGAGTTGTGTGCATGGGCACACTCCCGCTCGACATGTATGCACGGGGGGATTCAACATTGTCAGGCGGTTTCTCAGTTGCCCCTTAGAGGTTAGTGCTAATTAATTTCATCTTTTTACTTCAGTTAATGCCACCGCTCATCCAGAATACTATTTAACATTGGCAGGGATATGAGGCTTGTGCCTTCGTTAACTGGCTAGATGAAGAATGGCATGGCAGTGCTCAGAGTGTTATCACCAAGCTCACAGAAGATAACGTAAAGCTGAAGAAGAAACAGGCTAATCTAGAATGTACAATCAGTACGATGAAGCAAGAAAGAATCAATCACAGGCAATAGATGAAAGCAAGAGACAAGAAGGAACTAGCATGTGTAGTTGTGGTTGTCGCATTAGCCATGTTCTATGCGCTGTTTGCAATGATGATTTGGGGTTTTGTTTGACAGTATTGCTAAAGCACATCCAGATGTGCTCTAAGTAATGCACATCTAGGTCCTATATATGCCATTGATGTTACATGAAGATTCCTGCAGATTTTTTAATTTCCTTTCTAGTTTCATTATTGCTAGCTTTATCAATAAGAAGAGCTCAATGTATTGCTTGCCAACTGTCCTACTCCGTTCGTACTGGTACCGGTGCATAATCCCAAAACTCGTTCCTTGTTTTTGTCCTGAAAAAGGAAACCATCCAAATAGCCAATAGGAGTCCTGCGCAACCCCGGGAATTTGGAGCGACTAGGTACAAATAATTACGGTTGATTATATCAGCGGTTAGATAATACGTCAACACTCGCTTCAATCCCCGCTTCAATTGGCAGTTCCTCTTCTCTGCATAACCCGCTTAAGTGTCCACCATCTTCATCATCCCCGGCAGGCCGTGCTACACACTGGCACACACTCTGCAACCATGTCGAGCGATAGCGAGGACGACAGTCCAGCCAGCAGTCTGGCGCCCGATGATACGTCAACATCGGAATCATCCCGCTCGTCTTCCATGAGTCCGGCGTCGAGCCCAGACCTCGATTATATCCGGTTCATGGAAGGGACGCTGCCTCCGGAGTCGTCAGACGACAACCAGACAGACGAGGAGCCGTCGGAGGACGAAGAAGAGGACAACGATGATGATGAGGAGGAATGGCCGAACGAGGAGGAGGAGGACGACGACAACAACGACGATGATGGCGACGACAGCGATGAAAAGCCAACGATCAGCACCAAGAAGCGTCCTCGCCAAGACGATGCCGCGGGGCCATCCAAAAAGAACAACAAGAATAAGAAGGACTAAATTAAGCAGACTGTATATATCTCTATTTATCCTCTCAATCTCATCGCAGACGATTAGTAATATGTATTCGACAGAGATCTTCTACATTATCACCAACAGGTGGGTTTGTTGAACTGTGTGCCCTGACAAGCACACAATTCACAAAAAAGGACCATATGGGGAGTCTATAATGATCGCACACAGTTCTGATTACCGACCTGTTTGCCGGGTATCACACACATCTTGTTACGCCGAATCATTTGTGTTCACCTCACTCATTGCAAACGGTTCATCAGAGTGAACTGTATGCCGTATATCGCACACACCTTGATCTGGCTGCCCGTTTCTGTTGTTCTGTTTCATCGCAAACAGTTCGTACAGATCAACTGTACGCCCCTTATCGCACACACAACTATAATCTGAATCGTGTTTGATGCATCCGTCATCGCAAACATTTTATACATTTCTGACGGTTTTCCTACACCACTGTTTGCGATCATTGCATCGCACACAGTTTCTCAAAGGGTCTCTGATCGTAGTGTCGCGTTAGCAGCATCCTTTAGTAGTGCATTAAAACCATCTGGACCAGGGGCTTTGTCAATGGGCATTATGCTTAAGTTCAACCATGGAATCTTCTAGACTGTACATGTGGTAGAATCTGGTGGAATATAGATGATATCCAACAACTAGTAGTGCTCGGATTTTCCATCACTGTACCATTGGATTGGCTTCATCCAACGACCAACTTTCAAAGTTATTCGCATACTATATATGGGTATAGATATAGATGTGTCCCATGCTAGACCAAATAAAGTTTAAGCGCATGCATGGGACGACCCCCCTCCCCCCACCGCCTCGAAGTTGGGAAACCGACATCGCACGTATTGAACCAGGCTTAGAGTCGGGTACGGTGTTCGGTTTGTAATGTAGTTGGTGGCTCATTGAAGTTATGCATTCAGGATTTAAATACATCACACACCACCATACCCATACATATTTTCGGGCCGCATGCAGTGTTTACGGGGTCTTCTGATCGACCATGTCTCCCTTGTGTGGTTTTTTGTGATGACATGCATATCTGTAGGCTCCCCGAGTGTATATATATATCATACCTTTGACCAATAATGAGGGGTATGTGCTGGCCATGAACGGATTCCTCCTAGTTCGTGTTAGGGCCAGTCACCATCACTGATGAGGACATCAATACCATTGTGACACCCACAGCCCCTGCTGCTATACATACTGGACCAATTACTAGATGTAACGCCCTCGATGCGGCTATATCTCCTACGTGTCAAAGCACGACTTAGAGGCATAACCGCATTGAAAGCAATGTCGCAAGAGAGGTAATCTTCACACAACCCATGTAATACATAAGGGAAAAGATACATAGTTGGCTTACAATCGCCACTTCACACAATACATGAATAAAGCATTACATCATCCAGATACAATCAAGGTCCGACTATGGAACCAAAATAAAAGAAGAACCCCAAATGCGACAAAGGTCCCCGATCGACCCCAACTGGGCTCCACTACTGATCGACTAGAACGGAACAACACAAAGGACAAGATCTTCATCGAGCTCCTCCTTGAGCTTGGTTGCGTCACCTGCACAGACTCATCGGCACCTGCAAGCTGGTTTTGGGAGTATCTGTGAGCCACGGGGACTCAGCAATCTTGCACCCTCACGATCAAGACTATTTAAGCTTATGGGTAAGGTAAAAGGTATGAGGTGGAGCTGCAGCAAGCGACTAGCATATATGGTGGCTAACATACGCAAATGAGAGCGAGAAGAGAAGGCAAAGCACGTTCGAACAACTATGATCAAGAAATGATCCTAGAACAACCTTAGGAGCACCTGATACCAACATTTATATTCTTCTTTTATATTCTTCTTTATTCCGGTGCCTCAACAATTCATGGTGGTGTTTCTCGTCGTAATTCTCAGATTTTGGAGACCGAAGAAGAGTTTCTCTTTAATCTTGCTTCATTCTCTTCAAGATTCGTGATTCTGGCTTGTTGCCATCCTCTCGTAATTGTTTTGATCGTGAGAATTCTTTTCACATATCCGGAGTAATTCAAGATTCTTCTCAGTTTGTTATCCGGAGTCCATCAATTCAGGTCTATTCATTCCCAGCTTTCAGTTATCATCCTCCTAATCTTACCGGTGCATCAATAAAAATCCTCTAATCAGTTCTTGATCTCTTCGTTCTCATGTATCTAGTTTGTCTCAAGCACCTTCGTTCATTTGCTAATTCTTACCGGTGATGCACCCCTACTTCGACCATTTTCAATCCTTACGGTGGTCCGTTCAAGAGTTCTCTTCCTTGGTCACCATATCAATTTATTCGTTGTTTCAACCCTTCCGGTGGTTCGTCCAATACCTTCTCAAGTTTGCGCTATATCTCTCTTAATCTTTTCCACGAGAATGAGTAATATGGCAAATCCGTTGATTGTCATCAATTTAATTGGTGAAGGATAAGCATAATGTAATTCTTATTCTTGTTTCATCCAAGAGATTAATTCCTTATTCCGGAGGCTTATCAAATTCTCGGTTTCACTTGTTTCATCTTTTCTTTCGGAGTTTGTTCACGATGACTAAATTCTTGTTTTCAAGTGCTCATATTTCTTTTCCCGGAGATCCATCTAAATCATTACAAGGTTTCACCTTGTATTTTCAACTTATCTTTCATTTCGATTGATCATGCTTTGGTTACCGGAGTTCTTCATGAAGGTTCTACATGATGGTTCATAAAGGATTTATTTCCTTCTCGAAGTTTTCATCGAGATTCTTTAAGGAGCACAAGCATTCTTCTTCTTGTAATCTGGAGTTCAATCTTTCTCCCATATCATTGGAGATGGTATTATGTCATTCTTAATAATTTGAGTTCATGTTTCATAACTCACATGTTGTTAGGAATGAGATATTTTAAATCCATCAACCTATTCATTGGAATTATCTTGGGTTATATTTCACCTAAAGCCTTCCCTATGGTTTGTTTCTATCTATGGTGTTTATAAAGGACCCAAGTTCTTCATTTATCCTCCCGGTGAAATAAGTTTCTCGTCTCCTCATTCATATCAATCCAATTACTTTTCCCGTGAGTGGCAGGTTGTCACCTCATAAGTTTGAGATGTGTTCCATAAGACCATATCAAGATTATTCTTTTCGTCGTTGGTTTTCCAACAACTCCGTTCTAGCATTTCTTGTAACCGTGCTCTCTCAAGATCTTGTTTCCTTGCGTTCTGGAGGTCTAGTGATGTTGCTCTTTTCACTCCTCATCTTGGTTTGTCAATATCATGTTCAATTTCTTCCGTTTACAGTCGGAGTGCTGTCCAAATTATATCATTCTTAATCCTTCTCTATCTTTTTTAACCGGAGTGTTTTCAATATATATCTTCCCTTAAACCTCAAGGTTTTTCGCAGTGTTCCTTGTCCCTCTTTTCTAACGGAGTGTTTTTGACTTTATTCATCTTCGTTGTATTCTTTCTGTCAAATTGTTCAACCTCGCAAGGTTCTTTGGTTTCACTCAATTGTCAAAGGAGCAACTTAGTTTTACATCTTCTCTTTCTCTTCCGTTGTTCCTCCGGTGCCATTCTAGATCTCGGGACGAGATCCTCTCGTAGTGGTGGAGTGTTGTAACGCCCCGAGACCGATGTGCCAGGTGTCCTCCAGTTATTCGATGTTGGTGTGTTGTCATTGCTTGCATGTCATGCATTGCATATCTTGTCATCATGTGCATTTCATTTGCATACGTGTTCGTCTCATGCATCCGAGCATTTTTCCCGTTGTCCGTTTTGCATTCCGGCGCTCCGTTCTCCTCCGGTGGTCCTTTCTACCTTTCTTTCGTGTGTGGGGGTTAAGCGTTTCCGGATTGGACCGAGACTTGTCATGCGGCCTCGGTTTACCACCGGTAGACCGCCTGTCAAGTTTCGTACCATTTGGACTTCGTTTGATGGTCCAACGGTTAACCGAGGGACCGAGAAGGCCTCGTGTGTGTTGCAGCCCAACACCCCTCTAGTTGGCCCAAAACCCACCAAAACCCTCTCCATCATCTAGAGCGTTCCATCACGATCGCGTGGCCGAAAACCGCACCTCATTTGGACTCTCCTAGCTCCCTCTACCTATATATATGTGGTCCACTCCGAAATTCACGGTTCTCCCCCCCTAAACCCTAGATCTATCTTCCCCGTCGCCGCCGGACGAAAACCCGCAGCCCGGACATGTCCGCCGCCGCCTGCGTCGAATCGGGCGCCGCCACCTGTCCCGCGGGCGAGGCCCACTTCGCCGCACCCGCCGCGGCCCGCCCGGGCCCGAGCAGGGCCCCCGAGCCTGGTCGTCGTCTCCCCGCGCCGCCCCGCTCCTCCCTCGTTCGCGCCGCCACCGCCATCG
>NC_041380.1:237393758-237433085 GCF_002162155.2 Triticum dicoccoides | reverse complement strand
TGCTCCGCCCTCCAACCGCCGTCGCCGCCTTGCTGCCGGCGGGATCCCGCGCCCCCACGGCCAGATCCAGCGACCGCACCCCCTCTCTGGCGAAGCCCCGGCCGACTCCGACGAGCATGAACCCGCCTCGGTTTGCGTGCGTTCGTCAGCTACAGTAACTCCAGATCTGGATCGGTTGACTCCTTCCCCAAAAACCCTAATTATTTTTGCAAAATTTGGCATGTCGTATCTCTGCATCCGTAGCTCCGATTTGCGCGTGTAGCATATCAAAATGTTCATCTCAGAGAGAACATCATTTCATTCCATTGCATCATTTTCATTTGAGTTCATATTGATGCCAGAAATGCTGTTAGAAGAGTGCTACTTGAGATATTTGTCAGATCTGCTGCTCCATTTAGATATTTGTCATTTTTGCCATGATTATTGTGTGCATGATATGCCCATGAGTTCTACATATGTTTTGTTAAGGGTTTTGCCATCTTTTCATAGGTGCAACCCATGTATTTTTGTGATGTGTGTGGTGACTAGCACAAGCTTGCAAAGTGAGGCACTTGGTAATGCTGATTTCAGGGACTTAGCAATTCCACTAAGTCCTTGATCTGTTTATCTCATATTGCCATATGTTCATGTTGTTTCCTAGTGATCCGTGCCTCTTTTGAGGATGATCAGTAAGGATGTTTTGTAAATCTTGTGGTGCTATATCCATCCATGTCCTTGTTTGAAATTATGGAGCAACCTAGTTTGAGTCAATCAAGCTCTACTTTTGCTACTTCGTGAATCTGGGCAGATTGTCTACTTGTTAGCGATTTTGCCGAGGATGTTGTAGTTGATCCGTGCATGCTATGCTATTGTTCTTGCCATGTCTAGCTTCCATTTTGTGTATTCTTGATGGGTGTATGCTTAGATTATCATGACTTGCTCCATAGTGAGTGCATCAAGCTCGTAAACATGCCTACTTGATATCTGTTTCAGCATGCTCCAGTTTTCACTAAGTCTGAGAGCTGATTATGTTTTTGCCATGTTCACATGATTGCAATTGTATTTTCTGATCCCTTTTGGCTCAAGGTCACTAAGGGACTTTTGTTAAGATCTTTGAGTAGCTCCAAGCCATGCTTTACTTTCCCATGTCCAGGTCCTATAGCATGTAGTTTTGTTGCTCCGAAGTGTGCTACCTGATCTGAAATTCCAGAAAAGTGTTAATTTCACTAAGTCTGAAATCTGTTTGCCATATGCATTTTTGCCATGCTTGTTTGAACCTGTTAATGGATGAATTGGCCGTATCTCAGTGCTAGACTTTTGTTAAGAATCTTGAATGCATCCCTGCCATGTATTTTGTTGTCATGTTTGGGTGCGGCAGCATGTTCATCTTGTTGTATTTAGATGGCTACTTGCTGTAAATCGCAGAACATGGTCATATTTGAATTGCTTGCCATTTCCAAACCGTAACTCCGATTCCGGTGATCTTTATATCGTTTTCAAGCGATTTCATCTCACCTTTCCAGTGGCACACTTGGATTTCCAAGTTGAGGCCAGGTTCATGCATTCCTTGTCAATTCTTGCATATGCATCGCATCCCGCATCCCGCATATCATACCATGTTCATGTGTTGGTTGTTTACTATGTGCTTCTTTCCGGTGTTTGCTTCTTCGGGTTGGTTCCGGTAATGTCGTTTTTGTGAGGACCCGTTCGTCTACGTTCGTTTGTCTTCTTCATGGACTCGTTCTTCTTCCTTGCGGGATTTCAGGCAAGATGATCATACCCTTGAAATCACTACTATCTTTGCTTTGCTAGATGCTCGCTCTTTTGCTATGCCTATGCTATGATACCTACCACTTGCTTATCATGCCACCCATATTGTTGAACCAAGCCTCTAACCCACCTTGTCCTAGCAAACCGTTGTTTGGCTATGTTACCGCTTTACTCAGCCCCTCTTACAACGTTGTTAGTTGCAGGTGAAGATTGAAGTTTGTTCCTTGTTGGAACATGGAGATGTTGTTCCTTGTTGGAACATGTTTACTTGTTGGGATATCACACTATATCTTATTTAATTAATGTATCTATATACTTGGTAAAGGGTGGAAGGCTCGGCCTTATGCCTGGTGTTTTGTTCCACTCTTGCCGCCCTAGTTTCCGTCATATCGGTGTTATGTTCCCGGATTTTGCGTTCCTCACGCGGTTGGGTTATAATGGGAACCCCTTGATAGTTCGCTTTGAATAAAACTCCTCCAGCAAGGCCCAACCTTGGTTTTACCATTCGCCACCTAGCCTTTTTCCCTTGGGAGTCACGCATCCTGAGGGTCATCTTATTTTAACCCCCCCGGGCCAGTGCTTGTCTAAGTGTTGGTCCAACCCAGAGCACCGTGCGGGGTCGTCCCTTGGCAACTTGGGTTACGTTGGCTCCTGTACGCTTAGCTTATCCGGTGTGCCCTGAGAACGAGATATGTGCAGCTCCTATCGGGATGTCGATGCATCGGGTGGTCTTGCTGGACTTGTTTTACCATTGTCGAGGATGTCTTGGAGTACCGGGATACCGAGTCTGATCGGAATGTCTCGGGAGGAGGTCTATTTCAACGTTGACCGTGAGAGCTTGTGATGGGCTAAGTTGGGACACCCCTGCAGGGATTTGAACTTTCGAAAGCCGTGCCCGCGGTTATGGGTAGATGGGAATTTGTTAACGTCCGGTTGTAGAAAACTTGAAGTTGACCTTAATTAAAATGCATCAACCGCGTGTGTAACCGTGATGGTCTCTTTCTGGCGGAGTCCGGGAAGTGAACACAATTGTTGGAGTTATGCTTGACGTAGGTTGTTCTAGGATCATTTCTTGATCATAGTTGTTCGAACGTGCTTTGCCTTCTCTTCTCGCTCTCATTTGCGTATGTTAGCCACCATATATGCTAGTCGCTTGCTGCAGCTCCACCTCATACCTTTTACCTTACCCATAAGCTTAAATAGTCTTGATCGCGAGGGTGCGAGATTGCTGAGTCCCTGTGGCTCACAGATACTTCCAAAACCAGCTTGCAGGTGCCGATGAGTCCGTGCAGGTGACGCAACCAAGCTCAAGGAGGAGCTCGATGAAGATCTTGTCCTTTGCGTTGTTCCGTTCTAGTCGATCAGTAGTGGGGCCCAGTTGGGGTCGATCGGGGACCTTTGTCGCATTTGGGGTTCTTCTTCTATTTTGGTTCCATAGTCGGACCTTGATTCTAGCTGGATGATGTAATGCTTTATTCATGTATTGTGTGAAGTGGCGATTGTAAGCCAACTATGTATCTTTTTCCCTTATGTATTACATGGGTTGTGTGAAGATTACCTCTCTTGCGACATTGCTTTCAATGCGGTTATGCCTCTAAGTCGTGCTTCAACACGTGGGAGATATAGCCACATCGAGGCCGTTACACTAGAGCTCGGGCACGCCAATTGAATTATCAGGTACTTTCATTTCTTGGTAATGATTCTAATGTTCATGAGAATATGATGCTGCCTAAATTGGATACATTTGTTTTTCTTACAAATGAAGGCCTAGCAAAGAGGGATGAACACTAGAGCAATACCAAGCATGGAGATGATGGCATGCGCAAGGGGATCAAGAACAGAGTTAGAAGTGATGATTTTAGGACTTTGAAGCCACCATACGGAGTGCATGAAGCCTTGGACGAAATATACAAGATGTCACTTCATAAATTTCGTCCAGAGGCTATTCTAGGTGCTGCGTCACCTTATTATTGGGCCAGGCCCATGTACTTTCGAAATACTTAAGTATAGGCTGTTTTTTGAGTCCGTATGTGTGGGGAAACAAGAGTTAGGGTTGGTTTCGGAGCCCTCCTCTAAGGGCCACGAAATTCCCCCCTCTTCTTCCATATATACAACCCTTAGGGCGTCGTTTAGACTTTGGGTTTTCTTTAGATTAAAGTTCACCATAGCTGCAACTTCGCGTACTTTGTTTGTGTTCAACGACCAGACAAAGGCGTCACAGAACCCCACCTTTGATCAATAAAGCTTTCCTCTTATATTCGCAATATCCAGATTGCAATCTTAGTTTCTTGCTTGTTCTTTGTTTCCCTGCAGGAAACAGACCCTCGTGGTGAGGTTGATCATGCTCCGGCATGGTCAATAACCTCTCGGAGTTGGTTTAGCGATTGCTAAGGCGCGACATCCTCTCACGTTCTTAGTCGGATCGTCAAAGTCGACTTTCTCCCAAACGAAAGCCACCATCTCATTGAGAGACGGGACACCTTTGCCTCTATCAAGTGGTATCAGATTTCCAGGTTGCTCAGTGAGATTTTACAGTTTTTTCATAGTTTCAATCAAGTCTGTTCTTCATACCTATAGTCCACGAAAAAGCCAAAATAATACTAATTAGGGTTATTTCATCCTATCTTAACCCATCCGAGCCTTTGCATAATCTTTTCTGTATTTGCTTTGTTGAATTTGCGGTTGCATTATTGTGTCAAGTTGCTAGTCTTAGTGTCTAGTCCTTTAGAGTTTCGAGTTCTGTTCACAGGTTGTCACGTCGCCGCTGCCATATATCACCACCGCATCATCATCATCGCTGCTGCCATATACCACCACCGCACCAACTTCATCGCTGCAGCCATATACCACCACTACATATTCACCGCCAATCCGAGTCCATATACGCCACCACCTATCTGCCGCCATCACGCCAATCCGAGTCCACCTGCAACATATATCCGCCACCAGTCCGAGTTCCAATAGATTCATCGCTGCCACTAGTCCGAGTTCCACCAGATTCATCTCCGCCACCAGCCGTCGTCTGAGTCCAGTATTTGTTCCTTTATTTTCGAGTTCCAGATCACGCGATAGTACGAGTCGTGACCAAGTCGGACTCTCCAACTTCCGTGCTACCCGCAGTAGAAAAATAGTTCCAAACTAAAAAAACTAAGTCTAGAAAATGCTCGCTAGGCAGTTTTTAGACTATTTGTAGACTTTTTTGGAAAAAAATTGTTGCGGAGCAAAAAAAAGAGAAAAAAATTCAGAGTGTGCTCCTCCCTTGTTTATGTGTAGCACCGTGATTTTGTTAGTGTTCTAGGTTTGCGTCTCTAGCACGGTCTAGCCTAGAACCAGCACAGTACCGTCGTTGAGCATTTATTCAACTTTGCATCTCTAAATTAATTATTGCTGACCCTTTTTGCTACCATATTATAAGCCTTCCCAGCTCCACATACATCTACGTCGTGTGTTTGACTCTGCCTGGTAATCGCTCTATTCAAGCTTTGAGAGTTTTGACTACGAGGGTTGCCGATCACCGCCTGCTGCTGGGTAAGAACTGGTAAGAATTTGAGATTTGCTTCACGGATTTGTGAGACCCACCACCACCTCTTGTTAGTAGTCTGTAGGATCATATTCTTGTGTGTTTCTATTGCTGCTAACCATGGCAGGATCACAAGCCGATGAGACTGACTGGGAGAACATGACGAATAAGGAGTTGCATGATAAATTTCAGTAAATCATGAGTGGACAGGTGCAAGATGTGCTAAACAGATTTGAAGAGGCCACGAAGAAGATAGATGGCATGGAGAAGACGTTCAAAACAAAGCTCGACAACAACTTTAATGAATTGCTTGCGCGTCTTCCACGACCACCACCGGCTGCACCTAACGCACCTCTACAACAACAACAACAACGACGACGACTACCTCCACATCGCGAAATAACCCTCCGTCGAGCGAGCGGTGTCCTCCTTGCGCCTGGCCAAACTGTTGGTGATGCTGTTGATACTTCTGTGGCTCCTGCTGCTGATGACGAGGAGGATGATTATGCGGGAGATTACGAGGATGAGGTTGATCAAAATCAGAACTACATGCAACCACCAGCACCACAACCACCAGGTTGTCCATATGCAAATAATCACAATGGTAGGGCTCCCCCTCAGGTACGAGATCATGACCATTTCCCTAAACTGAAATCGAATATTCCACCATCTGAGGGTAGATACATTCCTGATATATATCTTACTTGGGAGTTAGAAACAGAACAACATTTTACATGTTTAGAATATCCCGAGGAGAGACGTGTTGCTGCTACACTTTGTGCTTTCACTAGTTTTGCTTGTGTGTGGTGCTCTGAACATCGTAGATTATATCCAATAATATTCCAACTACTTGGGCTGCTTTGAAAACTGTTATGCGTACCCGTTGGGTTCCACCATATTATCAACGTGAATTACTTCAAAAATTGTAGCGTTTAAGACAAGGAAAAAAGTATGTACATGAATATTATCAGGAATTACAAACTGGCATGATTAGATGTGGTATTGTTGGGGATAATGAAGCTATGCTTGCAAGTTTTATGGGTGGATTAAATAGCGAGATTCAGACCATTCTAGAGTATAAGGAGTATAATAATATCACTCGTTAATTCCATCTTGCTTGTAAAGCTGAGCGTGAAGTGCGGGATCGACAGGCATTGGCACGAACTAACTCTTTTGCAGGTCGACCTTCCTCATGGACACCGCGTGCATCCTCTACTTCCACACATTCTACTGCATCAGCACCTCCATCAACTGCCACCTCCAGCCGTGATACAAGAAAGCAGGCACAACCACCCCTATCTACCAAGAGCACACCTGTCAGGCCTGTATAGAGTTCTTCTTCTTCCATGGCATCAACAGGGCACACAAGTGATATTATTTGTCATCGTTGTAAGGGAAGAGGTCATTATGCAAGAGAATCCAAATCCCAGCGTGTGATGATTGCTACTAAGGATGGTGGGTATGAGTCCGCTAGTGACTATGATGAGGAGACTTTGGCTCTTATTACACGTGAAGAACATGGTGGAGATGATTCTGATCATGAGACGCAATACATGGCTCCTGAAGACGCTGACAGGTATGAATGTTTAGTTGATCAACGTGTTTTGAGTGTGCAGGTCACACAAGCTGAGCAAAATCAGAGGTATAATTTGTTCCATACAAAGGGAGTTGTGAACGAACGTTCTGTTCGCGTCATCATAGATGGAGGGAGCTGCAATAACTTGGCTAGCATGGAGATAGTGGAGAAGCTATCTCTCACCACAAGACCACATCCACATCCTTACTTCATCCAATGGTTCAACAATAGCGGCAAGGTTAAGGTAACAAGTACTATTCGTATGCATTTTAGTATATCTACATATGCTGATTATGTTGATTGTGATGTGATACCTATGCAAGCCTGTTCCTTATTACTTGGTAGACCATGGCAATTTGATAAAAATTCTGTACACCATGGTAGAAATAATCAGTATACTCTTGTTCATAACGATAAAAATATTACTTTGCTTCCTATGACTCCTGATTCCATTTTGAAAGATGATATTAATAGAGCTAATAAATCAAAACAGGAGAAAAACAAGAGTGAAAATCATATTGTGGCAAAAGAATTTGAGCAACACATGAAGCCTAATAATAAACCATCTAATGTTGCTTCTGAAATTAAATTGAAAAGTGCATGTTTACTTGCCACCAAATCTGATATTGATGATCTAGATTTTAGCAAATCTGTTTGCTATGCTTTTGTGTGCAAAGAGGCATTATTTTCATTCGAGGACGTGCCTTCCTCTTTGCCTGCTGTTGTTACTAACATTTTACAGGAGTTCGCTGACATCTTTCCACAAGATGTGCCACCGGGATTACCACCTATTCGAGGGATTGAGCATCAGATTGACTTAATTCCCGGTGCTTCTCTACCCAACCGTGCACCATACCGTACCAATCCAGAGGAGATGAAGGAGATTATGCATCAAGTCCAGGAGCTGCTCGACAAAGGTTATATTCGCGAATCCCTTAGTCCTTGTGTTGTTCCTATTATTCTAGTGCCGAAAAAGGATGGTACATCGCGTATGTGTGTTGATTGTAGAGGCATTAATAATATTACTATTCGTTATCGTCATCCTATTCCTAGCCTAGATGATATGCTTGATGAATTGAGTGGCTCTACAATATTCTCCAAAGTTGATTTGCGTAGTGGATACCATCAAATTCGTATGAAATTGGGAGATGAATGGAAAAATGCATTTAAAACTAAGTTTGGTTTATATGAGTGGTTAGTCATGCCTTTTGGGTTAACTAATGCACCTAGTAATTTCATGAGGTTAATGAACGAAGTTTTACGTGCTTTCATTGGACGATTTGTGGTAGTCTATTTTTATGATATACTGATTTATAGTAAATCTTTGGAGGAACATTTGGAACATTTACGTGCTGTTTTATTTGCTCTACGTGATGCACGTTTGTTTGGTAACCTTGGAAAGTGCACCTTTTGTACCGACCGAGTATCTTTTCTTGGCTATGTTGTTACTCCATAGGAATAGAAGTTGATAAAGCCAAGATTGAAGCTATTGAGAGTTGGCCGCAGCCCAAAACAGTCACACAAGTAAGGAGTTTCCTTGGCCTCGTTGGTTTCTATAGGCGTTTTGTGAGAGATTTCAGCACCCCTGCACCTCTCAACGAGCTTACAAAGAAGGATGTGCCTTTTGTTTGGGGTACCGCACAGGAAGAAGCCTTCACAGTATTGAAAGATAAGTTGACACATGTTCCTTTACTCCAACTACTTAATTTTAATAAGACTTTTGAGCTTGAATGTGATGCTAGTGGAATTGGATTAGGAGGTTTGTTATTACAAGATGGGAAACCTGTTGCATACTTTTCTGAAAAATTGAGTGGGCCTAGTCTAAGCTATTCTACTTATGATAAAGAATTATATGCTCTTGTTTGGACCTTAGAAACATGGCAACATTTTTTATGGCCCAAGGAATTTGTTACACATTCTGATCATGAATCTTTGAAACACATTAAAAGTCAAGCAAAACTGAACCGTAGACATGCTAAATGGGTTGAATTCATTGAGACTTTCCCTTATGTCATTAAACACGAGAAGGGTAAAGAAAATGTTATTGCTGATGCATTGTCTCGTCATTATACTATGCTTTAACAACTTGACTTTAAAATATTTGGTTTGGAGACCATCAAAGATCAGTATGTGCATGATGCTGAATTTGAAGATGTATTGAAGAATTGTAAGGAAGGGAAAACTTGGAACAAGTTCGTTCTTAACGATGGATTTGTGTTTCGTGCTAACAAGCTATGCATTCCAGCTAGCTTTGTTCGTCTTTTTTTGTTGCAGGAGGCACATGGAGGAGGATTAATGTGACACTTTGGCGTTAAGAAGACGAAGGATATACTTTCTACACATTTCTTTTGGCCAAAGATGAGACAAGATGTTGAGCGTTTTATTGCTCGCTGCACTACATGTCAAAAAGCTAAGTCACGACTCAATCCTCATGGTTTATATATGCCTTTGCCTGTACCTAGTATTCCTTGGGAGGATATATCTATGGACTTTGTTTCAGGTTTACCTAGAACAAAGAAGGGGAGGGATATCATATTTGTTGTCGTGGATAGATTTTCTAAAATGGCACACTTTATACCATGTCATATAAGCGATGATGCTGTTAATGTTGCTGATTTGTTCTTCCGTGAAATTATTCGCTTGCATGGTGTGTGACGGTGTCCTGGACTAGGGGGTACTCACCACGTCATCTCCCGATCTATTAGATTGGGCCGAGGACCCCCATGGCCGTATACTCATGGGCCAGTTCGGACAGTTGCTGCATACATGAAAGATTCTACAGAACTTGGTGATCAAGACAAGGACTACTCACCATCGGCGTATTCGGCTAGGACTCTTGTTATCCTAGGCCTCTGGTGCATTATATAAACCGAGGCCAGGCTAGTCGATAGGGATACATCATACAATCATACCATAGGCTAGCTTCTAGGGTTTAGACTCTCCGATCTCGTGGTAGATCAACTCTTATAATACTCATATCATCAAGAATAAATCAAGCAGGACGTAGGGTTTTATCTCCATCAAGAGGGCCCAAACCTGGGTAAAACACCGTGTCCCCTGCCTCCTGTTACCATCCGCCTTAGACGCATAGTTCGGGACCCCCTACCCGAGATCCGCCGATTTTGACACCGACATTGGTGCTTTCATTGAGAGTTCCGCTGTGTGATCGACAAAAGGATCGATGGCTCGTTAGCAGGTCAACTATGACGCCGACATCTTTCGCCGGCTCGACTGGTCACCTTGGCTCGACCGAGGACCGTGCTCCATCTCCGATCGTCATGTTCGGACGAGGGCCTTCATCAACATCAACTCCGATCTCTATCAAGATCATGGAGGAATCATCCATGGAGCTCGGGGGCTCAACGTCAACATTGCCCTCGGGCGACCGTGCTGTTTTTCCGAACAACAAACTTGTATCCGTCGCCACCACCTCCTAGAGCATCGCTTTGATGATCCCTTTGGTGGAATTATGCGTAATTGAGTCTACAACTGCCCTGCAAAATTTCGTCGAGTTCCGATGGAGGAATCTCCGACAATCTACGATATACCGGAGCCCTGTCAAATCTGGACAGGAATCTTGACGAGTTTAGGGCGTGGTCTCCAGAGCCTAGCTCGGAGGTCCTTTGGAAGATCCAACCGTTCATCTACTTCATAATTCCCATATCTACCACCCATCCAAATTTCAGCTCGATCCGACGGTTCAAACTCCGGGAACCTTCCCATGAGTGGATCAATTTTCGAATCCGTTTTCTGCGCGAATACAGATCCGACCCAAATTCATGTTCGTTTATGAACATGACATTGGACAACCTTTTTAGAGGAATTCTCTTCTAGGGTATTGAGCGTTGTTTTTAAACACGCGTCCGTAAATTTTTAAGCCGCTCCTGAGGTCGCCTTCATCATCATGCTGGTGTCAAACCAGACCAGCGATATTGCTCCAAGGCTGCCGACCTGCGCTAGACACGTCGTCACTTTATTGAGCTGAGCTCAACTTCTTTGGATCATCATCTCGGCAAGCCGAACAAGAGTCCGGCATCGCGAAGGATAAATCATCATCAACATCGCCGCCCCACAGATTACACGAAGCGGGCATACCGGCATCGCCGCACGGTCACTTCATAAAGCCGGCATCGACCACGTCACAACCTGCATTAGCAGGGCCGCGCCATTGCTTCTTCAAGCTGGTGTTCATCACGCCGACCTACTTCGACTCATTGGCTGACATCGAGACTTCGACATCTCGGCTGGACCGGGGGCTTCGCCATCTCTTCATCAACCTACTCCGGAGACTTCGGCGTCACTAGCCGACCAGCTCCGTCATGATAGCTAGACCGAGGGCTTTGCCTCGGCGAGCCAACCTTGGTCAGCATCGCCATACCGTTGCTTTATCGCCCATTAGGCAATGGGTGTGTGGATCGAGTCCCAATTTTGGGAATCACCTTTCTTCAGATTGCTACAACAAATAAACTAGGTGCTATTAATCCTAGTATTTTTTGCTTATTTGGGTTTATTTTTCCCATGGAATTATTACTCTGGCTTGTCCATCATTTGTACATAGGTCTATCAAATGATGGCCGCATTAACGACGGCCGCGTGGTGGTTCGGTCAGTTTCCGTACATAGTCCGGCGAACGCCGCATCCAGAACTCGGACCGACCTATGAATTCAGGCTTTGCCACGCCTTTGCCGCATCACGCTGACGTCCTGCATCGACATTGACTTCGGCGCCAGGCCATATTTCTTTTATTACTCACTTTGCATACATTATTTATTATGCGACGATTTTTTATTATTATTACTATTATCTCCGATTTGCACTATTTTTTGTGCACAGGAAAATGATCCGGGGACTTCGGCATCATTCTGCTGGTCCACATTGACCATGCTATGTCACCACTTCGGCGTGTCGAGCTCTCCGCCGCGCCACCTCGGTACCGGCTTGGGTGATGGAACCTCGTCCCGCATCAAACTCGGACCGCCTCATCAATGCCGAACACATTAACCAGCTAAGTCGCTTTCATGCTCAAAGTTTTAATTTTTAACTTGTGTTCGGTTCGACCAAGCATTATACTTTTTTGGAAAAAAGTTGCTTGTAAAAAATTTCCTTGTCCAAACTTTGTTTGTGACACACATATTCAAATACCCCGTTTATTTGGAGGCTTCCTTTATGAAGCTTTTTCTCTTGCATATGATTATACTTGTACGGCTTTGTTCCTTGTTCGTGTATTACGCCACAATATGCACCATATTGACTTAAGCGATTTGCAAGCTGGGTTGCCTGGCTCCTGTGCTTACCCCTACGTTCCCGATTGTTCGGCTAGGGAGTAGATGGAGCACCTCTGCGATTGTCACGACCGGGTCCTCCGAGCTTTGACCTCAGACTGGATGAAGCCGAAAGCTAGCGCTCTTATTGTTTTCAATCATGGTCGGCACACAACGGAACTCATGAGTACAAAAAATCTATTGCACAAGTATCATAGTAATAATGAGCACCGAAGAAAGGTATCGGTGGGGGTACTATTTTCTTCGAAGATGCTTCTTACACTTCGTCTGTAATATAGCATAAGTTCCCAGAGCACGCTTTGTCTGTTACAGCCTTATGGCCCGGTTGCCTGGTTATCGGAAACACTGTCGATATTCTCGATAGGTGGAGTATATAACACTTTTCGGTCCTTGACCGAAGAGGGAGAAGCCGACGGTCGGTTAAGATGCGTTTAAAGTTTGGTTGAACAAAGATATGATATAAGTACTTCAGTACATACAATCATTATACATAAAATCTTTTACCCAAGTCACTTGGGGGCTCTTAAAATTTATATGAGCTATTTTATAGTAAATGTGTTTTCTTCTTGGTCGTTGCAAACTCTTTTTCTATCGCTCCTTTTTCGACGTGAGTGTGTGGTCAATAGCCAGATAACCCATCTTATCTCTAGTGACCGCTCGAGTTTAGTTTGCTAAACTGTTCTAACGAGAAGCACTCCGCCTTCGGGATAGGAGGCTGCTGCCGTAGGCTGACCCGGTTGAAGTCTTGAGATCGGATGTGTAATGTTAAAGCACGACAGAAGCACTCTTTTTTTCTAAGACCAATTTTCAGATTGGCACCGAACACTTGATCTTGTTCGGACGTCAAGTTTTTACTGACGTTTTTTGATTTTCCAAGCTTATGGCACTTTTAAACTATTTGTGTGTTTTCAGCACAAGTCTCGCAGTGTAATGTCGGACACCTTTATAGATTCGGAAAAAATATTCTCGGATATTGCTATATATGCATCGGTTTCGAATTGTGTCTTCAGTCAATAGTTGGGTTGCCCGGCTCCTGCACTTGTTTCCTATGTTCCGCTTTGTTCGGCTAGGCGTGCAAAGGGAGAACCACTGCGATTGTGCTTCCAGCCACATGATTAAGCACCTCAGTGGAGAAAGCCGAAAACTGACTATCACAATAAGCGTAAACTGGTCAGCGATCTGATGACTGTGTTAAATGATGGGCCACTCATAACAATGGCCGAAGTGTTTACGGCTTGACCTCGACTGTCACCGAACAATACCGGGGGCTATTAACTGGCCTCCCAAACTAAATCCTCGATATTTTCTCTTACATTAGAGCTGAGGTTTCATGATCATGCTTAGCATGACAACCCAAAGAAAGAAACTGATAGCGGGACTATTTTCTTTGGAAGACATTTCTTATGTTAAACCGTAATATAACATATCTCTCTACGTACCTTTGTTTATAAAACCGTATGGCCAGATTTCCTTGTTTGTCGTAAATCTTTGCCCTCATAAAGGCTTTATAAAGTAGGACAAACACTCCTCGGCTACTGGCCGAGGAGGTGGAAGCCGATGGTCGGTCAACAAAGTTTTGTACAATGCGGATCCGAGCATTAATGACGTAAAGTACTTGGATACATAGAGTCATTACACATAATTTGTGATTTTACTATGGATATTGATCCTTAATTCGGCCACCCGTGCCCGCATTAAGGCTCGGGGGCTACTGGCTTTGGGCTTATTATTTAAAAATATTAAAGGGGCACATCGATCCCCTGATCTGGTGTTGCCACCCGACCAGTGTCTCGGGGGCTACTGCATTGGCAATCCAGTGCAGAAAATTTAAGTGTAATACAGTTTCCAAGGAGATTTTGATCCTCAGGTTGGTCGGCCGCACCCAACCTGAGTCTCGAGGACAGAGCACGCTGCTTTTTGTGTTCCAAAGTATTCTGCCGAGCTAGGACTTGATCCTCAGACCGATTTTGCAAATCAACCTGAGTCTCAGCGGCTACTAGGATCAGTGGTCTTATGTCATCCTTCATGTGCATCTCGGGTTTTAGAATGATACACACCTTGAGGGCTACTGGCTATATATCTCGGTAGAGAATAAATTGCACCATTAAAAATATTCACAAAAATCGGCCCACATTCGGGGTGGTGCACCACCTCAGAAGCAGTCCGGCATAAAGCTCGGGCGCTAGTGGCTGGCTCCATAGAGGGCATTTCCGGCATTAAGCTCGGCTAAACTCCTTCAAACTTCTTTGAACCAAGGTGATTTACAACACCTCAGATACAGTCTGGCGTTGGAGCTCGGATACAGTCCGGCGTTGGAGGTCGGATACATAGTCCGGCGTTGGAGCTCGGATACATTCTGGCGTTAGAGCTCGGAAGCAGTCCGACGTTGGTGCACGACTGCAAAAGATACCTCGAATGCAGTCCGGCGTTAGAGCTCGGATGCAAGAGAACACTGCCTCCCGGGAACAACTTCAAACCCGAGGTGTGGCATAGAAATAATAAGGCATTGATAAAGGTGGGAAACTTAAAGGGGCTCCTCGGATACCCGATGTGTAAACTCGTCGAATGCATTTCGGCGATCCTCAAGATCAAAGATGGGAAGATTTGTTGAACCAATTTCCAAGACCGACAACCGAAGATGAAGAACAGTTCAGAAGAATCGAGGAGCGTCTCTAACTTGAAGACCGGTTCAGGGGGCTACTGACGGTGTACTGGACTAGGGAGTACTCACCACGTCATCTCCCGATCTGTTAGATTGGGCCGAGGACCCCTATGGCCGTATACTCATGGGCCAGTTCGGATAGCTGCCGCATACATGGAAGATTCTACAAAACTTGGTGATCAAGACAAGGACTCCTCCCCACCGGCATATTCGGCTAGGACTCTTGTTATCCTAGGCCTCTGGTGCATTATATAAACCGAGGCCAGGCTAGTCGATAGGGATACATCATACAATCATACCATAGGCTAGCTTCTAGCGTTTAGCCTCTCCGATCTCGTGGTAGATCAACTCTTGTAATACTCATATCATCAAGAATAAATCAAGCAGGACGTAGAGTTTTACCTCCATCAAGAGGGCCCGAACCTGGGTAAAACACCGTGTCCCCTGCCTCCTGTTACCATCCGCCTTAGACGCACAGTTCGGGACCCCCTACCCGAGGTCCGCCGGTTTTGACACCGACAGTGTGCCAAATAATTTTTGGTTCAGATCGTGATACTAAATTTCTTAGCCACTTTTGGAGAGGTTTGTGGGCTAAGTTGGGGACTAAAATGCTTTTTAGTACTACTTGTCACCCCCAAACTGATGGACAAACTGAAGTAGTCAATAAAACATTGGCTACTATGCTTAGGGCTGTTTTGAAAAATAATAAGAAAATGTGGGAAGAATGCTTGCCTCATATTGAATTTGCTTATAATCGTTCATTGCATCCTACTACTAAGATGTGCCCTTTTGAAATTGTGTATGGTTTCCTACCTCGTGCACCTATTGATTTGTTGCCTCTTCCATCTTCGGAGAAGGTTAATTTTGATGCTAAAGAACATGTTGAATTGATTTTAAAAATGCATGAGTTAAGTAAGGAAAACATTGAGCGTATGAATGCTAAATATAAACTTGCTAGATATAAGGGTAGAAAACATGTTGTGTTTGCACCTGGAGATCTTGTTTGGTTACATTTGCGTAAGGATAGATTTCCTAATTTGCGCAAATCAAAGCTAATGCCATGTGCTGATGGTCCTTTTAAGGTGTTAGAGAAAATAAATAATAATGCATATAAACTTGAGCTGCCTGCAGATTTTGGGGTTAGTCCCACTTTTAACATTGCAAATTTGATGCCTTATCTGGGTGAGGAAGATGAGATTCCATCGAGGACGACTTCATTTCAAGAAGGGGAGGATGATGAGGACATCAATACCACTGTTACACCCACAGCCCCTGCTGCTATACATATCTGACCAATTACTAGAGCTCGCGCACGCCAATTAAAATACCAATTACTAGAGCTCGCATCACAGAACCCCACCTTTGATCAATAAAGCTTTCCTCTTATATTCGTAATATCTAGATTGCAGTCTTAGTTTCTTGCTTGTTCTTCGTTTGCTTGTAGGAAACATACCTTCGTGGTCAGGTTGATCGTGCTCCGCCGTGGTCAATAACCTCCCGGAGTTGGTTTAGTGATTGCTTAGGCACGACGTCCTCACATGTTCATAGTCGGATCATCAAAGTTGACTTCCTCCAAAACGATAGCCACCATCTCATTGAAAGATGGGACACCTTTGCCTCTATCAATCACATGTCGCTCAACCAAAGCTCGAGCTCATGCTTTGTCAGGATTCCCTCCCACATGCTTAGATTGCTGGGTTCGACCTACATCATACCCTGCATATCTCGTCCTTAACTACCTTGCCTTCATGGTTGTTGTCTGTATTGAGAGGTAGGCACCACATCTAAATTGTACATTATTCTATATTGAAAACACACATCACCCCTTCCGAACGTATATCATGTTGGGCCGCATGCAAGAGTTGCTGGTTTTGTGGTCCCTCTCGTGCAATTTTCATGATGGTTCAATCTATTGGCCCAAGCAGTTTATTGGCAACAACATCTATCGTTTGACCAAATGATAGATTCCTTGGTCCGTCTTATGGTAGGTCATGGCGACATGCTTGTATGACCAAAGTATCGATCATTATGTGCATCCGTCCCACTAACACGAAGTGGGAGGTGGTGGGCCAATCATCCTAGCTAGCTACGACATTATGTCATTATAGATATATCCAAGGGTGCTTTCGGGTTTGCGAGGCAAGTGCCACCAAAGTTATGCATTGTGTATTTAAAGTTTTTAAACATCCCCAATATTCCTACATATATTTGGCCACTTCCAGGTGGTTCTTGACTTCTGGCCCTGCTCATCGATCTTCCACGACGCGCCCAACCATGGGCCTGCGCGGTCAAAGCTGTGCATTGGAATTTTGAACATCACAGACCACCCTTTTCACTCATATATATTTGGGCCACATGCTGGTGTGGCTGTCTTCTAACCCTCTCAAATGTTTTTTTGCTGCAAAGACTCTGATGACGCTCAGCGGACACGGGTACAATATCTTAATCGTGTGCGATACAAGTGCGCAGTGAATCACCACGCCCGTGCAAGCGCAAGCAAAGGTGGAGGTACTGGCTCAACTGTGTGCGATGCTAGTGCGTTGTAAAATCACCAGGACCGCGCAAGCGCGAGCAAAGGCTGGAGGTACTGGCCTAACCGTGTGCGATGCAAGTATGCTGTAGAATCATCACCTGTGCAAGCTAAAGGCGGGTAAGTTTATTAGGAAATTAGGACGAACCGTGTGCAATAGACCAGCTAGCTAGAAATATAAAAACAAACTACCCGCCTTGAGCGTTGCAAAAATCGGCGGTTCCGCCACTTTTCCCAATTATCATACACGCATATTGTTATTGGACCGTGCGCGATCTTGGGCACTCCTGCCCCGCATCAATTCCTTTACCCAAATTTTTGTAGCCGCCATACTTCAACCATCGCCCACACTCCTCCAGCACCGACCTTATAGTAAAATTGCAGTAGCCGAGGCATTTGAATAGTTGCCCTCCCTCGTCCACCACCATCTCCACCCACCATTACTAAAAATTTTAGTAGCCACGGCATATCCTCAAACTCCCCCCTCCACAGTCCCCCACCCGTCCCGTCCCCCTCGAACCCTAGCTCGCGGCCTCCGGCGCCACCGGCGCCGCCGTCAACCCCTGCCGGTCTGCTCGTTCCTCCTAGATTAGATAATAAAGTTCAGGTTACCCAGCGATGCCCATACCATTGCCCCACTCCCCTGTGGTGTCCATCCCCGCCAGATCCACATACCCTGCTCCAGAATGTCGCAGCCTAAGCTCGACCACGTATCCTTGGGAGCCCGACGAGCGGTCGGCCAAGAAGAGGTTTATCATGGCCTCCCCAACAGACATTGGCGAGGTGGCCGCTGTTCACCCCGACTTGTCGATCCTAGAGCAACACGTCACCGCGGAAGCCGGCGAAGATGTTGACTACGTTGCCATGTTGAAGGCTTCATGTCAGTGGGCTAGCGTATTACTGTATCTCAGGAAAGCTGGCTACAATGTAAAGCTTGTCCATAACGACGGCTTCACATGGGCCATGTCACAGGTTAAGTGGTCCATCCCCAACCCCTATGGTTCAACTGTCGTCGATCTCTTCGACGGCCCTGCTAATGATCTCCTCCGCCAAGCGGTCAAGGATTTGCGATCTCTATACGCCATCGTGCCCATTTTGTCATTTCTGAAGGACACGCTCTACGGTGGCGGCTTGAGATCCTCAATTGCCAAGTTAGATCTCATCGACCACGACCATGAGGAGGGCACCCATGAAGGTTCTTCCAAGGTGAAACAACCCATCTGTGGCATTAGAGAGCGCACCATGGGTCTGTGCTCTTCCAACTGGAAGGATCCCGTCCATGAAATGTGAGGCAACATCCTATCAGTAAATCGTACCTTTTCTAGCTTGCCAACACGTACCCTTTGTTGTACTAGCATTTTCCATGCGGTGCGTTAATTGTGCCGTGTTTAATTATTTAAGTTATGCAAAAATGTATTGTTTAATAGGGCTATGTGATGTTTAAGTATGAATTGTCTACTTCATTTCACGAATGGTTATATTTGGTTGTTTATAGTGAGTAGATGCCTTGTTTATCTGTATTTGGTTGTTAGGTTGGTAGGAGTCAACATTTTTTCAGTTATCGAGTAGATGCCTTGTTTATATGTATTTGGTTCTTGGTTTGGTTGCAGTGCGCATTTGTCTAGTTATCAAGCAGATGCCTTGTTTATCTGTATTTGGTTGTTAGGTTGATTTTTTAGCATTTGTCCAGTTATCAAGAAGATACCTTGTTTATCTATATCTACTTGTTAGGTTGGTTGCAATGAGCATTTGTCTAGTTTTCAAGCATATGCCATGTTTATCTGCTTATTAGGTTGGTTGCAGTGAGACTCTGTCCAGTTTCCAATGGCTATATTTGGTTGTTATACTGGTCATTTATGGCTTGTTTATTTCAGTCATTCACAATGTGTTGTTCATTATGTGCAAGTCAGAATTGTGCCGCTCGACTACATCAATACCAGTTTGAACGACTATATTTGGTTCCAATTATTCCTGGTGTAGTTAACACATGCCCTTTATTTTAGTTTTACACATTTATCCAGTGTGATGTTTAAACATTAGCTACGTTCTATTCATTTTCAACAATGCCAGTTTGAATTGCCATATTTGATGGCTGTTAAGCCTGCTATCGGTAACATTGCCTTCCATTTTATATCTACTTTAACAGCATGCTGAAACCAACACATTCAAGCTATAAACAACAATCCCCTCCAGCGCAACAAGTCAATCAAATCTCATGGCTCCTCCCACCGGCGTCCTAGGTTCTCCGGCAATCTCCCTCTCCAACCAGTAAATCTTGGTCCTTCTCCACGCATCATCTCCGGTGTCCTCTGATCTCTCTCCCTATACCCATCTCCCATGGGTCATCATGGAGGATCAACTCTGGATCTGGATTTTTCTAAAGGAATGGCTTTTGCGGAGGACGGTTTTAGATCTTGTGGGAAATGCATTCATCCCGTGGATGACACAGGCCATTTTATTATGGTCATCTCTTTTAGCAGGCAAAATTTTCGTCTTGATGATGATTCAGTGGCCGCGGCTTTGGAATCTGCAATTGGAGGATCTGCAATTGATTTGTCTGTTCAACTCATTAAAGACAAGGTATTCTCATTTATTGTCTCATGCAAACGTGTTGGCCTTCTTGTTCTTCAATTGAGATATTTTGCGTGCCCGCAATTCAAATGTTTCTTCCATCTTTGGGGCAATGGTGGCCCTAATTGGAAACGTGAGTTTCTAATTTGGAAGAAGGAATGTGATGCTGAGTGGATCTTAATCAGTCCCTCTAAGAGGCGTGCTTCTCTTGGTTTGATCGCGATGCAAAAACCACTATCTAAGTCTGCGTTGCGTTCGGGTTCTGGATCTAAAAAGAAAATTTCGTTCGCAATGTTTCAATAATACAATGTTTGCAAGGGGTATAGTTATCCCGCCTCGCCTGGTATGGTTGATGATGTTGTTCATGCTGGGTATACTGTTCTTCCTCGTGAACGAGTAATTTTGCCTCCGCCGCCGGTGACTGATCTCCGATGGACGGTGGCCGAGCCATCCATCACTTTCGGAACAGTTAACGTTCGTGAGATTTCTTCGGCAGGGTTTTCTCTGGCAGCGCAAACCACTCTCGATGTCAATCTACATGTGCATGGGGATGAGCTAGTTGGACCAGCTCTGACTCTGTCCCAAGATGCTTCCTCGGCCCAATCAACAGACCCGGTGATTCCCATGGCCCAGGTTGTTTCCCCGGCCCTATCAAACATGGATTTGTCTGATATATCTCCATCTGGTTTTGGCAATGAGGCGAATATTGATTTGCAACCAACAGATTTATCTGGAGATTCTGCTGATTTAAATGAATTTATTGATGACATGGTTTTTAATGTGTGGAAATGTCAGAATTGCTTATCCATGGTTCATTTAACCAGAGCATGCACTAGCAGGGTCCGTTGCTATAGATGCTTTCAGTTGGGGCGCAGGGCAAAGGGCTGTTCGAAATCTACTCCTTCACCAACTTACAAGTGGGTCCCACGGATCAAATCGGGCGATTCCAGCCGGTCAGCAGGTTTTTCTACGCTGGACGCCTCGATTCCCTCCATATCTAGTCCCGCTAGGTCTCTGCCCAGTCCCTCGAGCCTGCCACCCCATCTATTCCACCTCTGCCTGCAGTGCCACCACCCATAACGCCTCAACCTCCCTCCTCGCCATCTGCATCGCCTCCTCCGCCTCACCCATCGCCCACTACATCGCCTCCCTACTGCACCACTTCTGATCGGCGCTTCTCTTCTTCGGCACCGGCAATGGCGACCTTTGCGTTGGACCCCATGGAGTTTGTCTTGCAAGGCTTCGACATCATCGACGGTGGTGAGCTGCGCCTGCCCCGTACCTTCTTCGCGCCTGCGGTGGCTCCAGATCGGCAGCATGAGGACTATGCCATCGCCATCGTTGAGCCAGCTCCTCTACCCGAAGAAATCGCCATCTTTCCAAACATGGTCAGTAACCTTGTTGTCAATGATCTGGGAAGAGCGGTTCTGGATGCCCAACCTTGGATACAAGGAGTTGGGCTTTTTCGTTTCTGTAGTGCCTGGCTCGTCAAGCTCTTGTGGATCATCCACCTTTCAATCTGGGCAGTGATATATTTGTTAGGTTCATCCCGCATGATGAGGGAGTAAATTACAGAGCAACGGAGGGTTTTCGCCATGGATGGGTTATGTTGCTCGGTGTTCCACTTGATTATAGGCGCACATAGCACCTTGCGGACGTAATTAGCACCTTTGGTCAATTTCATCATTGGCATCAAGATGACCCCATGCTTATCCGCTCGCTCGCTTATGGGTCTTTCCCGGCGCCGACTTTGGTTCCTCGTTCTGTGACTTACAGAGAATATGCAGACTTTGGTGGTGCTAGGATCTCTTGGTATGCACCTGTGTACATCCTGTCAGCGGATTTTGCAGACATTCTACCAGCAGATGAAGACCCCATGCCCTTCAATGGCAATCCGCACCCCCTCCCTTGCAATTTACACTTTGAGAACCACAATTGGGTTATGCCAGAATTCCCTGAGCTGGGTTGGAATGATGTGCCACAGCCAGTCAATGAGCAGCAAAACAATGATGTGGTTCATGAAGATGTGCAGCATCAGGAAGTTCAGGAAATTCACTCCCAGGAGTCCATTGTTCTGCAACCTTCAGATGATTCAGTTAACAATGTTGACAATGCTGCTGAGGTGGCTCTCTTCCAGCCCCCAATGGGACCACAGCAACCTCCTCTTATGATTGGGCAAGTTCTCACCATCTATGGACCAGTTTTGCCACCTATGATGCAGTGGCAGCGTTCTTTCGAGAAGATGTTGCCGTTTATATGGTCTTCAAACATTCCCTAGTTTTTTTTCAAGTCTGACATAGGTGCTATACTCAACAAGCATTCCTGTGAAGCTCTCTGCAGTGGCCCAGTTTCCACTCTTAAGCTCCTGCCTGCACCTAACTCCTCGATCAGCTTTGCTCCGGATGTGCCAAATGCTACTGTTCAAAGGCCAGTTGCTCGAGCTCTCAGCTTTGATGATCTGGATGACCCAGTTTCTGAAACCTTTGAATTTTCTGCTGTGCCTGAGGTATCTCTAAAGCAAGCAAGGAAGTCTCAAGCCTCAAGAATTATTGTTGATACTGAGGTTCGGCGCAGTGCACATCTGAGCGCTCTCCGTGATGGCTACCGCAAAGTTTCTCCCAAGAAGTCTCATACTTTGAAGAAGCGCAAGGCCAGCAACTCCCAGTCTGAGAACAGTCCTTCTGTGCCACAACCAACTGCTATTGCAGATCTTCAACGCATTGGCGCCCGTCTCCGCATTGCACCTGAGAAGATCTCTACGGATAAGCTTGTTGCTGATCCGGCCAAGTCCAGTAGCAGCCGAGGTTCTGATGATTAGTTACTTCCTGCAAGGTTCTGGTCTATGGCGTACTGTAATTGCCATTTATCTTTCTTTTCTTGTTGAGAACTATATTATGCTTGTCTGTTGTGTGGGTCGGTGTAGGTCATTGCGTGGACTATTTACTATGCTTTTACTTTTGGTTTGTAATGAATCAGACAAAAATTAAGGAGTGGAAGGTGCTATGTTGGAATGTTCGTGGCCTCAATACTGAAGCATGCCAGCTTGCAGTTAGGCAGAAGATCGATGAAAGTGGTTGTTCTGTTGTCTGTCTTCATGAAACTAAATGCATGCAAATGGATCAACGATTCATTAGGAAGTTTTGCCCTAGGCGTTTTGATAATTTTGTTTATGTACCTTCGGGTGTGTCTGCTGGGATGGTGGTCGTTTGGAATTCATCCTTTTTCATAGGTTCTTTAATCGAGTCCAAATCCTATGGGATAATTGTGGAGTTTAAATCCAAACATACCTCAGAAACTTGGTCTCTAGTCTCTGTTTATGGCCCGTGTCAAGGCCCTGCCCGTGATGAATTTGTTCAATGGTTATATAATCTTGATGTTCGGTTTGGTCAGAACTGGCTGCTTTTGGGTGATTTCAACTTCATGAGATCGTTGGAGAACCGCAATCTTCCGGGAGGTGATGTTAACGATATCTTCTTGTTTAATGAGATAACTGGTCATTTGGGACTTGTTGAGTTGCCAATCAAGGGGCGTCAATATACTTGGTCGAATATGCAAACCTCACCGCTTCTAGAACAGATAGATTGGTTTTTCACTTCGGTTACTTGGACATCAGACCATCCCAACACAATGGTTTTTCCACTTGCACGCACTGCCTCCGACCATGTGTCGTGCATGGTCTCGATTGCCACTTGTATCCCCAAGGCAAAGGTTTTCTGCTTTGAGAATTATTGGGTGGATTCGCCCGGATTTGCTGACTATGTTGCTGAAGTTTCAAATAGGCCAGTGGTAAAATCGTCGATTGCATTAACAATTTCAGCTAAGTTTAAGTACCTTCGATATGCCCTCAAGAAATGGCATTTAAACCTGTCCACAGTCAAAGCTTTAATTGCTGATTGTAATAAAGTGATTATTTTCCTGGATAATCTAGAGGAAATTAGGCCTTTGAGTTGGCCGAAGTTCAATTTTCGTAGAATTGTTAAATTGCATCTTGAGGATATCTTACATTGGCAATTTATCTATTGGAAGCAGCGTTGCACGATCAGAAACATAAAAGTTGGAGAAGAGAATTCAAAAAAATTTCATGCCATGGCTACGGAAAGATTCCTTAGGAATACTATCTCCTCGATCAAGTCTATGGAGGGGGATGTAGTCACAGACCATCAACAGTTGGTGGGAATGTTCTGGGCTGATTTTAATCAGCGAATGGGCCAATCAAAAGGCATTTAGATGGGTTTTGATCTAGACACATTAATTACCCGAATTGATGGGCTAGAGGAGTTGTCTTTACCGTTCACTGATTCTGAGGTGGATACGGTAATTAAGAATATGCCTACTGATCGTGCTCCTGGACCAGACGAGTTTACTGGGCTTTTCTTAAAGAAATGTTGGCCTATTTTGAAGGAGGACTTTATGAAACTTGTGCAAGAATTCTATGAGGGAAAATGTAATTTGGAGTGTCTCAACACATCTCTTATCACCCTCATTCTGAAGAAGCTAAGCCCTGAATATGTTGGCGATTTTAGGCCCATATCCTTGACTAATACTTGTTTAAAGTTCTTAACCAAGCTCTTGGCAAATCGTCTTCAGGGTGTGATCCTGAAATGTATCCACCGCAACCAATATGGGTTTCTACGGTGTCGATCCATACAGGACTGTCTGGCATGGTGTTTTGAATACATTCACTAATGCAAAGCTTCCAAGAGGCCTATCATTCTTCTTAAACTTGACTTCATAAAGGCGTTTGACACCATTGAGCATGAGCTGATTCTTAGGATTTTGAAATGTAAGGGATTTGATGATCGTTGGACAAGTTGGATTGATAGCATTCTATCCACAGGCTCCTCTTCGGTTCTTTTGAATGGAGTGCCTCGTAACCACTTTGTTTGTCGATCAGGTGTTCGCCAAGGTGATCCGCTATCTCCCTTACTCTTTGTGATCGTGGTGGACTTACTTCAATCGGTTGTAAATGAGATGTGCTCCAGGAATATTCTCACCTTGCCAATCCCAACTACATCGATGGACTATCCGATCGTATAGTATGCTGATGATACACTCATCGTTCTTCCTGCTATTGATAGCCAGCTCATTGCATTCAAAGAAATGCTTGAAGTCTTTGCCAAATCAACCGGACTAAGGGTGAATTTCAATAAGTCCTCTTTGATACCCATCAATATGACTGATGACGAGGGCATGCGTGTTGCTGCCTTGCTGGGATGTGATTTTGGTTGCATGCCATTCACTTACCTGGGCCTACCAATGGGTACTTCCCGGCCAAAAATTTATGATATGTTGCCTTTGGTGGATCGTATTGAGAGACGATTATCTGCATCCTCTTGTCTCTTGAATCAAGGAAGCCGGCTCCAACTTTTACAGTCTGTCCTTAGTTCTATGCCAATATACTTCTTGTGCACCCTTTCGTTACCGCAAGGTATTTTGAAGCAGATTGAGCGAATTATGCGACAATGCTTGTGGAGAGGGAACACGGATACGCCCCGACAATCTTTGGCGGCTTGGGACTTGGTATGTCGTCCTAAATCTTTTGGTGGTCTGGGAGTTATGGACTTGAGCATTCAAAATGATGCCTTGCTCATCAAACATCTTTTTTAAGTTCTTCAATAAGATGGACGTACCATGGGTATCTCTTATTTGGGACCCTTATTACGCCTCTGCGACCCCCAAGTCACACAAAGCTGCGGTTCTTTCTGGTGGAGAGATGTTTTCAAGCTGTATGATAAGTATTGAAAGTTGGCAGTTCCACTAGTTCGATCGGGGGATACGGTGATCTTCTGGCTTGACCGTTGGCAACTTGGCAACAATACGGTTAGCATGCAACATCAGTTTCCAAGGCTCCACTCCTTTGTGATCGACGACACTCTAATAGTCAAGGATATTCTGGAGCTACTAGACCCAACTGACAATCTCCATCTGCCACTGTTTGCTGAGGCCTTTGAGGAGTTTAATCAACTTCAGGCGTTGCTTACTATGGTTAATCTTCAAGATGGGCAAAATGATGTCTGGAAATGGCCTTCCAAGTCTGGGGACTACCAGTCCAGGATTTATTACTTTTCATGCTTTTCAGACACAATGGTTGATCCCATATTCAGGTGGATTTGGAAATGTTCTTGTACTCTGAAGTTTAAGGTTTTTGGGTGGCTCCTTTTGATGGATCGCCTAAACACTGGAGACATGATGCAACAGCGGCATTAGATTATCCAGGATGACACTTGTGTTCTATGTCACTTGGCATCACATGAGGACAGAACACATATCTTCTTCGCTTGCAATTTTAGCCAGCGTATCTGGAACTACCTAGGTATTTCATGGAGTCCTCAACCAAACCAGACCACTTATGACATGGCTTCTGATGCTAGGAGGGATTTTGGACATCCTTTTTTCTCTGAGATAGTGTTCACTACCACTTGGAATATTTGGACACAAAGAAATGGGAAGATCTTCAGGAATGAATCATCTTCTTTCAGGGCATGGAGGAGGAATTTTTTGCATGAAATTTCTCTTTTAGCACATAGAATCAAATGTAAATATAGGAATAGTCTAATCTCTTGGATAGCTTCCTTACCCTAATCATTTCTTTTGTAAGTATTACTCGCTCCTCCTCTCTCTTAACTTTGTAACTTTGTACACTTTGGCTCTGTGGTTTAATAAAAGACTGTGAGGTTGTTGCCTTGCCGTACATAGTCAAAAAAAAAACACATTCAAGCTATCATTTGGAGATGATGTTGTTTACCTTTGCTATATTTGTTTGATGTTAAGGTTGTTGTACTTATCATGCCTTTCCACTACTTATGCAGGACAACAACGAGAGTGGCCACCATTTTCCGCCGAGGTTAGCTTCATCCCTCAGCTTGTACTCCCCCCTATCATTCCATAATGTAGTGCATATGGATCCAGATCTGGACACTTGTTAGCTTATAATATTGACTTGTTGCTTGTAGGTACATATGCCCTTGGCAAGGATCCACACACCGACCCTTTTTGCGTATGGGGCAATGAGATATTCATGAACAAGCATCAAGTGAGGAAACTGATAAGGATTATTAGCAAAAAGATACGAATGGTGGCAAGAAAATTATTTATTTATGCTCTATCCAACACAACAGTGAGTTGTAGGATGGTAACTACAAACTCTACAACCTTCTCTTTTTACTGCCAATAATGAGTTGTTAGACAACAATGTCTGAATCTTTTTCGTTCACAGTGGTTCCCGAAGCAGTTCACTCAAGATTACCTCGCAAAGTACATGATTGGTGACACACAATGAAGGTTAAAGTATTTCATCCAGACTAGAATGAGCATCGAGAAGTCGTAATGAAGACAGTGAAGGATGGACGGGTAGCCATCAGAAGGGGTTGGCCTAGAGTCGTGCGCACATTACACATGGAGGAAGGCACAATATGGGCATTCCGCTTCACCTTCTCCAGCAACCAGAATGTCTTTCGCCCCTCTCTTTATAGTCTTTAGTACAACTATGGTTCATCATTCTTTACTTGGTGCTTCTATAGTTCTTCAGTATATGTACCTGTGCATCGAATTATGCATTCGTGGTTGAACCTATATTTGTAACAAACATGGTTCGATATGAAATAAGTGATTGCCTACTTTGACATTAAAAACATGTGATTTTTAAATTACGGATTAATTAGGGATTACACTGCACACGGCGTGCGAAAGCAAAATGTCTACGGTAGACGTGCAGATCAGAAATGTTTCTAGGATCCACTATGTGTGCGATCAATCTCCACGGCACACACGACATCCTCTTGAAAGCTGTTTGCGTTAGGCCACCTGGCCCAAACGTTTACCACATAAAAACTGTGTGTGGTGGACAGCCTTTGCCATACAGTTTCTTCTAAGAACCGTGTGTGATGCATTCAATAACGCAAACAATAAAATTGTTAATAGCATGTGGAATGGAAACGCTATCACAAACGATTTAACGGGGAACTGTGTGTGATGTACCTGCGAACAGAAATGTTTTCCTTGGAGTGACTGTGTGGGATTTATATACGAACGAAAACCTTTAGCGGGGACTAACTGTGTGGGATGTACTTACCATCGAAAATGATTTCTCCTATATAATTATATTTTTTGTTGAGCACTACTGTACGTATAACCATATTTGAGCGCTCGCCGGTCGCACACGACCTCATTTTGCTGAGTGTGTGTGCCAGGAGGGCATATCCCCGATGGTTTCTGGGTCGTGTGGGAAGGACCCCCTATTGCCCACACTCACTTAGCGATGGTTCCAAACACCTTCGCGGAAAGGGGTTAAAAATCATTTGTATAGCACCGACGCATACCAGTGTGTGTACATGTCCTTTCGTCCTCCTCTCGCACCTCACCCCACTGCCGCAGACGGCTTCGAGCGCAAGCTTGAGCAACGCGCAGAGGCATTCTTTTGGCCAAATGGTGGTGAGACCGTTCCCGCGCAACCGCGCAGGTTCCTGCACAAGCTTCCCGCCCAACTTAGTGAAATCCCCCAAAATCCCAATGCTTACCAGCCTACTATATAAACCCTCATGGCCGACGAGTCCTGCGTTGCATTTTCCCCTTCCTCCCTATAGCTTATCTCATCTGCTTCTCCCACAATCATCAATGGCACCGGTCAGTCGTCGTCACTCAGCCACTCCTCCGTCATCAGAGGACAGCTCCTGCTGGGAGGCTACACCGCGGCGGCGGTGCAGTCCCCGGTGTAGTGTAGTATGCATGGCGTCCCTATTGGGTGTGCACGGAACACCCACCACATGCTCCGCCATCGCTGCCCGTCGGCAGCTGTTGCCGGCCACCGTTGCCGCCACACCACCGTCAAAAGACAGGGCCATCGCCCGCTCCGCCGCCGCAGCCTGAAGGCGAGAGGTGGCCGTCATGGCCACTACCCCACTACTGGCCATCGCGGCCATCACCCACTCCACCACCGCGGCCCAAAGGCGGGAGGTGGTGGTCGCAGCCACCACCCCATCGTTGGCCGCCGTGGCCGCCACCCCATCGTCGACTGCCGAGATCATCACCCGCTCCACCACCACCGCCCAAAGGAGGGAGGCGGAGGTGGAGGCCCGCTCATGCGTCAGCGACCTTTCGCATTACATCGAGTTCCTATGGGAGGAGAAGGAGCACCTCACCGAGTAGGCAAAGAGCCTTACCGCAGCCGTGGCCGCAGCACATGCTGACTCAGAGGCGAGGAATCAGGAGACCTACGAGAAGTCCAGACGCTTTGAGAGGGGTTGTCTGGAGCAGTAGAGGGCGTTCGAGCTGGTGAGCGTCGCTAAACGTGCAGCAACAACAGGCACAGTATTGCAGTTGTCCTGCTCATCGGTAGGCTCCTCCTCCTCTTCCTCTTACTGAGCGCGCTTGGCAGTGGAGAGGCTGCCGGAAGTAGTACAAAGCCCCTCCGTAGTAGTAGTATTTAGGGGCTATTTTGTTCAATTCATCTGACTATAGATGTGCTGGAATTGTACAATGTACTAAAAATTAGCTAGTATATATAGTTGAACTAGCTATTTCAGTACATGGTTGGCAACAATTGGGGAAAAGTTTGGTTGGTTCAGCTGTCGAGTTGAACTGTCTATATAAATTAAGAACGACTGCTTAATATCTGAATGAAATCTATACTTAATTACTGAATTTTAGTTGCAAAAATTAGATAGTGCTAGTGATTTTTAGCTGCATATTCTAACAAATCGCGGTGTTACAAGGATTGACAAAGGGCAATGTTACTAGATCAACAAATGTCAATCTTTCCAGTTTTACAAATGGAAACATACCAAATATGGCAGATGCAAATCTTACCAAATTGTTTGTACGTGGTTGCACACGGGTCATCCAAAACAGCCGTTTGCGTTGAAGGGATGTATAAATCCTGCTCGACACATTTTCTCTTGGCTTCCTAGGAAGTTATCATTTTGCATACGGGTGTTCTAACTAAACGTTTGCGATCAAGAGCTGCACAAATCCTACTCAACACATTTTCCCTTGGCTTCCTGGGAAAGCTGTCGGCTTGTATACAGGTGTTCTAACTAAAATGTTTGCGATGAGTGTTTTATATTTAAAAAAGCAAGGCGTGCGGCCATGGAAGTCAAAGGGCACGCTTTCCGGTGAGCCTGCACGGCGTACAGCTCGCACGCTTCTCGGTGAGCCTGCGCATTGGAGTACAGCTCGCATGCCTCCCGTTTAGTCAAGCACCCGTGTAACATTCCAAATTTTGGAATGTTTTACAATCATAAGCTAAGCATCTATGCATTTTGTTTGAATTGTGTGACATTTGGAAACTTCGGAGGCATTTGAGTTTTGTTTGGATCCAACTTGGCATTTGAAAATTCATTCAAATATCCCTGACAAATACTGTGGTCAAAAGTATGAGAGGAGCTAAAATGACACTCCAAAAATGTCAGAAGAAAATAATGCCAAAAGTGTGAATTCAAATTTGGATTTTTTCCAAAAACATGTTTTATAAAGTTTTTATTTTTCCTATGAAAAATAATTCATCTTATAGGTTATTTTTTGAGAATTTTGATATATATAGATGGCCTATATAAAAATAATTTATTTTCTCCAATTTATTTTTTTCCTTTCTCTCTAAAAAAAGGAACACCTCCCCGCAGCGGGGCGCCAAGCCAGCAGGCCAAGCCAACCGAGTCACGGCCCACCCCACCTAACACGGCCCAGCAGCGAGCCGAGCCGGCCTGCCCTAGCGCGCCCGCGCCCAAACCCGTTTCCGATCGGCCACCCGATCGTTTCTCTCCCTCTCTCTCTCACAGACCCGTGGGGCCCATGCCATCCCCAACCTCCCGATCCTCCTGCACCAGGATCTCGCTCGCGCTCGATGCCCTCAACGTCCGCACTCTCCCTAAACCCTACCCCGAGCCTTCCCCTCGCGCAAGAAACCTGTCCTATAAAACCCCCTACCTCTCCTCTCTCGAACCCCCTAAAACTCTACCTCAAAACCCACCGTAGCACGCGGCCTCACCATCCCAATCTCGCTCCTGCCGCCGTTGTTCATCATCGTGCCTGACGCCGGTGAGCAACCTCCTGCCCTCGAATCTTGTCAACCCATCGCCCTCAACCTTAGGCAGCCGTTTGACATGGTCTTGCCCCCTATTTTGTTTCACATCGACGCCCCGACATCCCAAGCTCTCACCGGAGCACTGAGGCCACCGCGAGCCTCCTACTCATTACCGTCACCACCAACCTCTGTTGTCACCACCGCCGTGATGCTCGTGAGCCACCACATCCACCCGCCTACTCCACCGGCACCGAAGACCACCACAGTCGTCGCCCTACTCGACGCCGACCGCCGCGCCATCGCCTCTGCTCGTCGCAGTCGTCGCGTGTAAGCCACCACTTCCCTCAATCGTCCGATCTTCGATCTAGGGCATAGATTAGATCAGTGTAACGTTTCATTTTTATTAGATCGATTTAATTCTCGGTTTCTCATCGGTTTATTTACGATTTTATCATTTAGATCTAGTTAGTTGTACAGATCGGTTTTATTTTTTTAGCCCGTATATGTTTCAGTTAAAGTTCGCTCGCGCGTTAGATAGTTACAGATCGCACCCAATTCGGCCCGGTAGCGCCTGTTTTTTAGTTTTATTTTTGTTCTGTTTTAATAATAGAAAAAATTCCAATCTTGAAAATTTTATATCTCCTAGGTTATTTAGAGTTTTTAATTGATTCTTTTTCTCCTAGTTTGCAAATTTCCTGAAGTTTCTGTATAAAATATTTTGAGCCATGTTTTAGTTGTTAAAAATTGTTTTATATGAGTTTTAGTCAGATTAGTATTTCTGCTATAAAATGAGCTAGAATTAATATTTTAGGCGGTTCTTTTTGCCACTACTTTGTTTTGACCTTGCGTAGCTGATGCAGGGTGGAACCCTAATCGGCCGATCATTCACGAAAGGAGCGGATCCCGCGATGAACACGAAGAACACGAGGAGGGAAACGAGGGTAAACACGGGGAAAACACAAGAGAGACACTCAAACCAACAAGAATGATTACACAAGTGCTAGATCCTCGAAACACGATAGGAGATACAAGATCCAAAGTCAACAACGGACGGTACACGTTAGCTGGTTCTTCTCCAAAGGAGGTCTTGAGTTCTTCCCTAAAAGGGGTCTTGAATCCGCTTGGGGAATCTTCTCCGGTGGAGGTTCGAATCGCCGAGAAGGTAACCAAGTGGATGAGCAAATCTCTCACACAGAATATGAGTTAATCCTTTGCTAACCCTAGAAAGTTGGACGAGGTGGAGTATATATAGTCTAGGGGTAGAAGGAGTACACGGGCCGCGACCCTTCACTGTGCGCAGACAGGGAGGCCGGTCGTCCGAGTGTCGGGCCAGATGTCCGGGCTTTCACGTGGGGCCGGATGTCTGGGCTGGCGAGGCCGGATGTCCGGGCTGGTGAAGCTGGCTGTGCGGCTATCGGGAAGGTGGTGTCCGGATATCCGGGCTCGAGGCCAGATTTTCGGGCCGAGCCGGATGTCCGGGCTGGGGCCGGATGTCCGGGTCCTATAGATGTGCGGCGGCTGGTAGGCTTTTGTGGTCGAAGTCTCCAGCATCCGGATATCCGGGCTTGGGGCCGGATGTCGGGGTCCTGGAGATGCCTTCTTCTTCTCTTGGTATTCCTCTTCATCCGTGAACTTGGGGACTTGTACATCTTCATGTGCATCTTTGGGAGGGTCCTCTTGGTACCTAATCATGCACAACAACTCGGACTTAGGTAGTAGCCATGTCTCATTCATAGAAAGTGGAAGTTCGGATAGGAGAGAGTTCACCTTATCTTCGATATCCTTCATTCGGGATCTTGTCATTGGTCCAAGTGCTGTCGTAGGGGACGTAGGTAGGTCCATGGGGATGACCTTAGGATGCTCCGCATCATCTCCCCTCCCTTGGGGAAGATCCGTCCTCGGATCAATTTCTTCCTCGCCATGGAAGGGTGAGAGGTCCTTGACATTGAAGATATTGCTCACGTCGTACTTGTCGCGGGGGAGGTCAATCTTGTAAGCATTGTCGTTGCAGCGTGCAAGCACCTTGAAGGGTCCATCTGCTCATGGTCAAAGTTTGGATGTGCGTTCTTGGGGAAAGTGGTCCTTGCGAAGGTGTAGCCACACGAGATCACCAATGTTGAAGACCATGGGGTGCTTATTGATGTTGAGCTTGGTCGCAAGTCGTTGTACTTGGCGCTTGATAGTATGTCTTGTATCTTCATGCACCTTCTTGAACGTCCACTTGCGTCCAAATTGATGCGCTCTTGGAGTGGTAGAGGGAGAGTGTCCAATGGGGACAAAGGGTTGAATCCGTAGATGACCTCGAAGGGGGACTTGCCAGTTGTTGAGTGTCTTGCGCGGTTGTAGGCGAACTTGGCGATAGGTAGACACTCCTCCCACTCCTTGATGTTCTTCTTGATGAGTACTCGAAGTAGAGCGGAGAGTGTGCGGTTTGGCACCTCCGTTTGGCCATCAGTTTGTGGATGGTAAGCCGTGGAGAAGAGTAGCTTGATTTCGAGCTTGGCGCATAGGGTCTTCCAAAAGTAGCTTAGGAACTTGACGTCGCGGTCTGAGATGATCGTCTTTGGCACTCCGTGTAGACGCAATATTTCCCTACAAAAGAGGTTTGCAATATGTGAAGCATCGTCTATCTTGTTGCAAGGAATGAAATGTGCCATCTTTGAGAAACGGTCCACAACGACAAATACCGAATCCTTTCCACTGCGAGTCCTAGGTAATCCAAGTACAAAATCCATGCTAATATCTTCCCATGGTTGGTATGGAATTGGCAGAGGCATGTAAAGGCCATGAGATTGAGCTTTAGACTAAGCTTTGCGGTTGATGTGATGAAACATGTTGGGCCAATAGTAGTTCTTTGAGAGCGTCGCGAACGTCTTGTCTCGTCCAAAATGTCCGATTAAGCCTCCTCCATGAGGTTCCTGCAAAAGCAACAAACAAAGAGAAGACTCGGGGATGCAAAGCTTGTTAGCTCTCATAAGATATCCATCTTTGATGTAATAGTGTTCCCAAGGGGTGTGCGTCAAACACTTGGCATAAGAGTAGAAAAAGTAGGATCATGCTCATACAAGTCTTTTATATGCTCAAAGCCAATGACATCCAATTCAAGTTGAGTAACAAGCATGCATATGCGGGAAAGGGCATCCGCCACAATGTTTTCCTTACCTTTAATGTACTTGATGACATAAGGAAAAGACTCTATAAATTCACTCCATTTAGCATGATGTTTGTTCAACTTGGTTTGGCCCTTAAGATACTTGAGAGTTTCATGATCGGTATGAATGATAAACTCATGAGGGCGAAGATAGTGTTCCCAATCATGCAAAACACGGACTAAAGTATATAGCTCTTTGTCATATATGGGGTAATTGAGTTGCGTGCCAGAGAGTTTCTCACTAAAGTAAGCTATGGGGCGCTTCTCTTGCGTTAACACACCTCCTATGCCATTACCGCTAGAATCACAATGAATCTCAAAGGGTTTGTCAAAGTTGGGTGAAGCAAGCACGGGAGCATGAGTAAGTAAATTCTTAAGCTCATTGAAAGCGGTATCTTGGCATGGTCCCCAAACAAAAGGCGCATTGTTCTTGCTCAAAGCATGCAAAGGCGAAGCAATGGTGCTAAAATCATTCACAAAGCGATGATAGAAACCCGCAAGGCCAAGAAAGCTACGCACTTGTTGCAAATTGGTTGGTTGTGGCCAAGTCTTAATAGCATTGATCTTGGACTAATCAACATGAACACCCTTAGAAGATACAACAAAACCCAAGAAAACAATCTTGTCAATGCCAAAAAGGCATTTCTCCATATTAGCATAGAGACACTCTTTTCTAAGAGTTTGTAAAACGGTTCGGACATGGGTGACATGCTCTTTAAGAGACTTGCTAAAAACAAGGATATCATCGAAGTAGACCACAACAAACACACCAATGTAAGGGAGAAAGACATGATTCATAAGACGCATAAAGTACCTGGTGCTTCCGATAGACCCATAGGCATGACCAACCACTCATACAACCCAAACTTGTTTTTGAAAGCGGTTTTCCATTCATCACCCTCTTGTATGCGCATTTGATAGGAACCACTCTTAAGATCAATTTTTGAAAAGATAGTGGCACCACTAAGTTCATCAAGCATATCATCAAGGCGTGGAATGGGATACCTATAATGAACGGTGATAGCATTGATAGGTCTACAATCGGAGCACATGCGAAAGCTCCCGTCTCGTTTTGGCACAAGGATGACCGGGACGGCACAAGGGCTCAAACTTTCATGCACATGTCCATGGTCTATGAGATGCTTTACTTGCCTTTGTATTTCTTTGGTTTCTTCGGGGTTGATGCGGTAGGGATCTTTGTTCGGTAGTGGTGCTCCGGGGTTGAGATCGATGCGGTGCTCGATGCCTCATAGTGGAGGTAGTCCCAGAGGTAGCTCGTCGGGGAAAACATCGTGAAATTCCTGCAAAAGAGTAGACAACACTGGAGGAAGAGTGTGAGAGGTGTTAGCTTGTGGTGCATTGTCCTTGCACAAAAGGACGTAGTGTAGCACACTAGATGGGTTCACACACACTCCTCTTATCAAACTTTTGGTGGCAAATAGGACTAAGTTCTTCTTTTCGCTCATCATGGAGGCGCTCGATTTGGGCTTGTGGCGCTCACTCTCATTTTGGTGGTTCGCTCTCTCACTATTATCTCCACGATGGGTACCTTGACCGAAGTTGAATGTGGATCAATGATCACTCCAATGTGGACAAGGAAATAGCACAATTGGTACCAATTCTTGTCAGTTTCTCACACCTACACAAGTAAAAGCTTATGGTGGAGCTTGGTTAGCATGGTGGCATAAAATTTGATGGAATTGTAAGTGAGCTTCAATAATGTTGGAAAATATTCGCAAGATTGCAATGTAACAAGTAGACCAAGGAATGTAATGTACACAGAAACACACACGCAAAGAGATAAGTGGGGTTGGGCAACCAAGGATGAGCCAAAATGTGGAATCCACAAAAATGCTCTTGTTGCACAACACTAGAGAGACGCTAGCACGATTGCACAATAGGCGGATACAAGACTTGTGCACAACCTACTAAGCAAAAATGCAACAACTTCTATCCCAAGTATGCTCTATGCAAGGTGTTTCTATGATATGATCCAAGATGACCGAGTGTGACAATCTTAATGTTGTATGATGCTATGGTTCTTCCTTAAAAGCTCTTTGCTTATCTTTCCTTTTTGCTTAAAAGCATGTTTGTCTCTTTGATGTTGGAGCTCTATTCTCATGCAATGCTTCACGAATCAAGATAGCAATTGTGTATGCGATGACAACCTTGTGACACAAGAGATGATACCAAGATATGCAACAATGATGTATGTATGCTATGGGAAGTATGATCACTAATGTGCACAAGTCTCGTTGCCGGCAATACTCAATGGCTAGTATCGATGGGTAAGCAACACAAAGGAGTAAGGCTATGATGGCTATCAATGTAATGGCAAGAATGAAGTATCACGATATCAAGACGAGGTTACGGTTCTTGCTTACAGTATTGTGTCAAAATGGTGGACCGAATACCAAGATGTAGTTGAGGTGGTCGTTGTTGATGACGCGTCCGTGGCGAAGATGAGCGGCGGTGATGTTGATGTCGAACTGGACCTAAATAGCCGAAACACAAGTAGCACACGGTACCGCAACTCATATTCTCAAAGCAAAATTGGACCAAAATTGTCGGAGTTGGAGTTGGTAAGAGGTGGTTGTGTATGTGGTATATGGTGGTGCTATGCGGAAGTGGTGGAGGTATGCGGAAGTATATGTGGGCACCGGAACAAAATTTGATGAAAAATGGGCGGAAAACGGGCGGTGGAGAGGAAGTGGTGCTGCCAGGGGCCGGATGTCCGGGCTTGATGGCCGGACGTCCAGGGCGCCGGATGTCCGGGCTCTGGATCCGTGGATGGATTCGAAGATCTTCGCGAGGAGAGGTCAAATCCGGGCAAAATTCGGAGAAATTTGTGGACGGAAATTGGGGAAAAGTGGATGGAAAGCTAGATCTACCTGCAACACACGAAATCCGCGGATCAAATCCAACAAAACTTCATCACACCAACAAATCACAAAAAAAATTGGGGCTATTTTTGTGGGGAATTTTCGAATTAGGGACAAAATCAACAAACTAGGCTAGCAACACAACGGGGAGGCTCCAAAATCGTGATCAACGTGGCTCTTGATAACAAGATGCTGTAGGGTGGAACCCTAATCGGCCGATCTTTCACGAAAGGAGCGGATTCCGCGATGAACATGAAGAACACGAGGATGGAAACGAGGGTAGACACGGGGAAACACAGGAGAGACACTCAAAAAAACAAGAATGATTACACAAGTGCTAGATCCTCGAAACACGATAGGAGATACAAGATCCAAAGTCAACAATGGACGGTACACGGTAGCCGGTTCTTCTCCAAAGGATGTCTTGAGTTCTTCCCCAAAAGGGGTCTTGAATCCGCTTGGGGGATCTTCTCCGGTGGAGGCTCGAATCTCCGAGGAGAAGGTAACCAAGTGGATGAGCAAAGCTCTCACACAAAATATGAGCTAACCCTTTACTAACCCAAGAAAGTTGGATGAGGTGGAGTATATATATTCTAGGGGGTAGAAGGGGTACACGGGCCGCGGCCCTTCACTGTGCGCAGACAGGGAGGCCAGACGTCCGGGCTTCGGGCTGGATGTCCAGGCTTTCCCACGGGGCCGGATGTCCAGGCCGGCGAGGCCGAATGTCCGGTCGTTCGCGGAGGGCCGCATGTCCGGGCTGTGGAGGCCGGATGTCCGGGCTGGTGAAGCTGGCCATGTCGTTCTCGGGAAGGTGGTGTCCGGATATCCGGGCTCGAGGCCGGATTTCCGGGCCAGCACGGATGTCCGGGCTGGGGCCGGATGTCCAGGACCTGTAGATGCGCGGCGGCTGGTAGGCTATTGTGGCCGAAGTCTCTAGGGGCCGGATGTCCGAGCTTGGTGCCGGATGTCCGGGTCCTGGAGCTGCCTTCTTCTTCTCTCGGCGTTCCTCTTCATCCATGAACTTGGGGACTTGTACATCTTCATGTGCATCTTCGGGAGGGTCCTCTTGGTACCTAATCATGCACAACAACTCGGACTTAGGTAGTAGCCATGTCTCATGCATAGAAAGTGGAAGTTCGGAGAGGAGAGAGTTCACCTTATATTCGATAGCCTTCGCTCGGGCTCTTGTCATTAGTCCAAGTGGTGTCATAGGGGACGTAGGTAGGTCCATGGGGATGACCTTGGGATGCTCCGCGTAAGTAGCAGTAGGATTAACTTGGGTATTTATAGATTTTATTAAAATTAGTTTTACATGAAAAGAACTCTGTTTTAGTTTATGTCACTTTGTTTCTGTTTTCTGTTGTTTTAATTACTTTCAAAATTATTTCCACCTTTGTTGTATTTTATTTCAGATTAGTTTCTATGGTTTTAGAAGGTGATCTTTTATTTACAGAAAAATAAAATGTTTATTTTTTTTTCTTGCTAGTTGTTGGCTTGGAGTTCAATTGGTTTTATTTGGTTTTGGTTGATTGTCTATGTGTGAAGTATGATATCTTGTTGTTATGTTACTATGTTGGTATAGTTGTATGCTTATGTATTCATTGTTTGCTTCGAATAGAATTTCTGGAGTGCAAAGCTTGCTATCACGAGTCGCTAGCGTTCGAAGACCGTCAGCTAGGCAGGTCATTTGATCATGTTCTACAATACATATGATTTGTTGCATTAGAATTATTTCTCCCCACCATGCATGCAGTAGGAGAATTTTAAGTTATGTTCTTGAGTAGTATCATGTGGTAGGTTGAACCCAATTCCCCTTGTTACATTGCCCGGGACGATGAAGTTTATATTGCTCTGCTCGTAGACGTGGTTGGTTGAGTGATTCATAAGGGAGATGTGAGAGTCAAGTTGATGACAACCCCATGACTTCAAGCTCAAGATGGACTTCAAATTCACTACTAGGTAGAGGATGGTTGACGGGCACCCTGGAGGAACCAGCGGATGCCCGGGATGCATGGAGAAGTGATGTAGGGTGGAACCCTAATCGGCTGATCTTTCACGAAAGGAGCGGATCCCGCGATGAACACGAAGAACACGAGGATGGAAACGAGGGTAGACACGGGGAAACACAAGAGAGACACTCAAACAAACAAGAATGATTACACAAGTGCTAGATCCTCGAAACACGATAGGAGATACAAGATCCAAAGTCAACAACGGCCGATACAAAGGTAACCGGTCTTCTCCATGAGGAGATCTTGTTGTTCTTCTCTGCAAGGAGGTCTTAAATCCAAAGGGATCTTCTCCGAAGAGGGGTCGCGGTCTCTCTCGTGGAGTAGATCCGATGTGGATGAGCAATGCTCTATCTCTAAATATGAGCTAAACCAATG
>NC_041380.1:237389675-237393397 GCF_002162155.2 Triticum dicoccoides | reverse complement strand
GGTACATGGGCTGCGGCCCAACACATGGCAGCGCACAGGCGTCGGACCTCCGGGAGTCACCGGTCGTCCGGAGGCTCGCGAGGGTCCGGACGTCCGGTGCCGACCGGACGTTTGTAGATTCGGCTCGGGTGTGCTTTGGTCGGAGTCGGTCATATGGGAGGCCTCGTAATTCCGTCGTTTTGGCTCGGGTGAGGAGGTGTCGGATGTCCCGTCTGGGTCGGACGTCCGGAGCCTGGAGATCGTCGGTCGTCCGGTCCAGGTCGGTCGTCTAGAGCCTGTAGCTCCTTTCGCATCTCTACTTCTTCTCCATCTTCACGTCCATCTTCCTCTTCTTCTTCTCCTTGCTCCTTAGCTTCTTCATGGCCAACTCCTAGATACCTGAGTATGCACAATGTCTCCGTTTGAGGTAGTAGCCATGTCTCATGTGTATCGAAGTGGAAGTGTGAGAGGAGAGATGTCACCTCAGTTTTGAGAGCTCTTGCACGTGCTCGTGTCATGGGTCCACTAGGCACTTGGTGAAGCGATGGTAGGTCCATGGGGATGACCTTGGGATGCTCCACATCATCTCCCCTCCCTTGGAGAAGATCCGTCCTCGGATCAAATTCTTCATCACCATGGAAGGGCGAGAGGTCCTTGACATTGGAGATATCGCTCACGTTGTACATGTCGTGCGGGAGGTCGATCTTGTAAGCATTGTCATTGTAGCATGCAAGCACCTTGAAGGGTCCATCCGCGCATTGTCGAAGTTTGGACTTGCGTTCTTGGGGAAAGCGGTCCTTGCGAAGGTGTAGCCACACGAGATCTCCAATGTTGAATACCATAGGTTGCTTGTTGAAGTTGAGCTTGGTCGCAAGGCATTGGACTTGGCGCTCGATGGTTTGCCTAGTATCTTCATGCACCTTCTTGAGATGATTCACACGTGCACTTGCATCCAAATTGATGCGCTCTTGAATTGGTAGGGGGAGGATGTCTAATGGTGACAATGGGTTGAATCCGTAGACGACCTTGAAGGGGGACTTGCCGGTTGTTGAGTGTCTTGCTCAGTTGTAGGCGAACTCGGCGATAGGTAGGCACTCCTCCCACTCCTTGATGTTCTTCTTGATGAGTACACGAAGTAGAGCGGAGAGTGTGCGGTTGGTCACCTCCGTTTGGCCGTCGGTTTGTGGATGATATGCCGTGGAGAAGAGTAGCTTGATTCCGAGCTTGGCGCATAGGGTCTTCCAAAAGTAGCTAAGGAACTTGATGTCGCGGTCCGAGACGATCGTCTTTGGCACTCCATGTAGACGCAATATTTCCCTACAAAAGAGATTAGCAACATGTGAAGCATCCTCTATGTTGTTGCAAGGAATGAAATGTGCCATCTTAGAGAAACGGTCCACAACGACAAATACCGAATCCTTTCCATTTCTAGTCCTTGGCAATCCAAGTACAAAATCCATGCTAATGTATTCCCATGGTTGATACGGAATTGGCAGTGGCATGTAAAGGCCACGGGATTGAGCTTTAGACTTAGCTTTGCAACATGTAGAGCATCGATTAGTGAAGCGGTTGACATCGCGAAACATCTTGGACCAATAGTAGTTCTTGGAGAGTGTGGCAAAAGTCTTGTCGCGTCCAAAATGTCCCATTAAGCCTCCTCCATGAGATTCCTGCAAAAGCAACAAATGAAGAGAAGACTCGGGGATGCAAAGCTTGTTAGCTCTCATAAGATATCCATCTTTGATGTAATAGCGTTCCCAAGAGGTGTGCGTCAAACACTTGGCATAAGGAGTAGCAAAAGTAGGATCATGCTCATACAAGTCTTTTATATGCTCAAAGCCAATGTCATCCAATTCAAGTTGAGTAACAAGCATGCACATGCGGGAAAGGGCATCCGCCACAATGTTCTCCTTACCTTTAATGTACTTGATGACATAAGGAAAAGACTCAATAAATTCACTCCATTTGGCATGACTTGTTCAACTTGGTTTGGCCCATAATATACTTGAGCGTTTCATGATCGGTATGAATGATAAATTCATGAGGGCGAAGATAGTGTTCCCATTCATGCAAAACACGGACTAAAGCATATAGCTCTTTGTCATAGATGGGTAATTGAGTTGCGCTTCGGAAAGTTTCTCACTAAAATAAGCTATGGGGCGCTTCTCTTGCGTTAACACACCTCCTAGGCCATAACCACTAGCATCACAATGAATCTCAAAGGGTTTGTCAAAGTTGGGTAATGCAAGCACGGGAGCATGAGTAAGTAAATTCTTAAGCTCGTTGAAAGCGGTATCCTGGGATGGTCCGCAAACAAAAGGCGCATTCTTCTTGCTCAAATCATGCAAAGGCGAAGCAATGGTGCTAAAATCTTTCACAAAGCAACGATGGAAACCCGCAAGGCCAAGAAAGCTACGCACTTGATGCAAGTTGGTTGGTTGGGACCAAGTTTTAATAGAATTGATCTTGGAGGCATCAACATGAACACCCTTAGAGGAAAAAACAAAACCCAAGAAAACGAGCTTATACACGCCGAAGAGGCACTTTTCCATGTTAGCAAAGAGATGCTCGTTTTGAAGAGTTTGCAAAACGGTTCGAATATGGGTGACATGATCTCGAAGAGATTTGCTATAAACAAGGATATCATCAAAGTAGACCACAACAAACACACCAATGTAAGGGCGAAAGACATGATTCATAAGGCGCATAAAACTACCCGGTGCTTCCGATAGACCCATAGGCATGACTAACCACTCATACAACCCAAACTTGGTTTTGAAAGCAGTTTTCCATTCATCACCCTCTTGTATGCGGATTTGATAGTAACCACTCTTAAGATCAATTTTGGAAAATATAGTGGCACCACTAAGTTCATCAAGCATATCATCAAGGCGTGGAATGGGATACCTATAGCAAACAGTGATAGCATTGATGGGTCTACAATCGGAGCACATGGGAAAGCTACCGTCTCGTTTTGGCATAAGAATGACCGGGACGACACAAGGGCTAAAACTTTCACGCACATGTTGTAACACCCCAGATGTAACTTTCCCTATTTGTACTCTGACTCTTGCCGTTTCCGGCGTTAAGTTATATTTATTTCCTCGGGTTCGGGTTTTTGTGTCTCCTTGTGTTGTTATCATTGTCATGCATCTCATATCATGTCATCATGTGCATTGCATTTGCATACGTGTTCGTCTCATGCATTCGAGCTTTTTCCCCGTTGTCCGTTTTGCATTCCGACGCTTCGTTCTCCTCCGGTGGTCATTTATAGCTTTCTTTCATGTGTGGGGATTAAACATTTCCGGATTGACCGAGACTTGCCAAGCGGCCTTGGTTTACTACCGGTAGACCGCCTGTCAAGTTTCGTATCATTTGGACTTCGTTTGATACTCCAACGATTAACCGAGGGACCGAAAAGGCCTCGTGTGTGTTGCAGCCCAACACCCCTCCAATTTGGCCCAAAACCCACCTAACTCTGCTCCATCTCTTAGATCGTTCGATCACGATCGCGTGGCCGAAAACCGCACCTCATTTGGACTCTCCTAGCTCCCCGTATGCCTATATATACACCCCCGATTCCAAATTCACGGATCCTCTCCCCCCTAACCCTAAAAAAAATCTCCCCGCCGCCGCCGGACATGTCCGCCGCCTAACTGGACACGTCCGGCCGCCACAGCCGCCCAATATCGCGCCGCCACGTGGGGGCGTGCCCACTTCGCCGCGCCGCCGCCCGCGCGGGC
>NC_041380.1:237381028-237389296 GCF_002162155.2 Triticum dicoccoides | reverse complement strand
GCCGCAGCCGCCGGACCTCGCCGCCAGGCGCCATCGTCGCCTCGCCGCCTCCACGGGCCACCGCCACCGCCGAGCACCGCCACCATCGTCCGGCCACTCCGGCGACCGGATCCGGCCGGCCCCGGACTCCTCCGACCTCCCCGGCGCCGCCCCGCGTCCCCCTCCGGCGAACTCCGGCCAGATCCCGGCGATCCTCGACTTCCGTGCCAAAGTCAATCCTAAATCCGGTAGTATGTTCATTTCGTTGCATTTAGATGGCTACTTGCTGTAAATCGCAGACCGGTGTCATTTTTGAATCGCTTGCCATTTCCGAACCGTAACTCCGATTCCGGCATTCTTTATATCGTTTTCAAGCGATTTCATCTCATCTTTCCAGTGGCACACTTGGTTTTCCAAGTTGAGTCCAGGTTCATGCATTTTCTGTCATATCTTGCATTTTGCATTCCGCATCGCATTCCGCATAGCATACCATCTTTGCATTGCGTTGTTTGAGTTTGCACATGGTTGATTGTATCCTTGTTGCTTGTTTGTCTTGTTTGGGTAGAGCCGGGAGACGAGTTCGCTAACGAGGAGCCCTTTGAGTTTGCTTTCGAGGATCCAGTCAACTCTGACAACTGTGCAGGCAAGATGATCATACCCTCGAAATCATTACTATCTTTGCTATGCTAGTTTGCTCGGTCTTTTGCTATGCCATTGCTATGATGCCTACCACTTGATTGCAAGCCTCCCAAATTGCCATGTCAAACCTCTAACCCACCTTGTCCTAGCAAACCGTTGATTGGCTATGTTACCGCTTTTGCTCAGCCCCTCTTATAGCGTTGCCAGTTGCAGGTGAAGATTGGAGGCCGTTCCTTGTTGGAACATTTATTTACTTGTTGGGATATCATTATATTGCTATGTTATCTTAATGCATCTATATACTTGGTAAAGGGTGGAAGGCTCGGCCTCTCGCCTAGTGTTTTGTTCCACTCTTGCCGCCCTAGTTTTCCGTCATATTGGTGTTATGTTCCCGAATTTTTGCGTTCCTTACGCGGTTGGGTTATAATGGGAACCCCTTGATAGTTCGCCTTGATTAAAGCTTTTCCAGCAATGCCCAACATTGGTTTTACCATTTTCCACCTAGCCTTTTCTTTCCCTTGGGTTCTGTAGACTCAAGTGTCATCATTATTTTAACCCCCCCGGGCCAGTGCTCCTCTCAGTGTTGGTCCACCTATCAGCTACCGGTGGCCACCAGGGGCAACTCTGGACTGGCCTACCTGTACCTAGGACAATCTGAGTGTGCCCTGAGAAAGAGATATGTGCAGCTCCTATCGGGATTTGTCGGCACATTCGGGCGGTGTTGCTGGTCTTGTTTTAACCTGTCAAAGTGTCTTGAGTAACCGAGATACCGAGTCTGATCGGAACATCTTTGGAGGAGGTCAATTCCTTCGTTGACCGTGAGAGCTTGTCATGGGCTAACTTGGGACTCCCCTGCAGGGATTTGAACTTTTGAAAGCCGTGCCCGCGGTTATGGGCAGATGGGAATTTGTTAATGTCCGGTTGTAGATAACTTGAACCTTAATTAATTAAAATGAAACAACTGAGTGTGTTACCGTGATGGCCTCTTCTCGGTGGAGTCCGGGAAGTGGACACGGTGTTGGAGTAATGTTTGCGCATGTTGCTCTCTAGTTTCTCGCTCGCGCTTTGCCTCCTCTTCTCGCTCTCTTTTGCGAATAAGTTAGCCACCATATTTGCTAGTCGCTTGCTGCAGCTCCACTCATATTTTTACCTTGCCTTACCTATAAGCTTAAATAGTCTTGATCGCGAGGGTGCGAGATTGCTGTGTCCCTGTGGCTCACAGATTACTATTACACCAGATGCAGGGCCTGATGATTCCGCTCCAGCAGACGCGTATGAGCTCAAGTGGGAGTTCGACGAAGACTCTGAACGTTACTATGTTTCCTTTCCCGATGATCAGTAGTGGTGCCCAGTTGGGGGTGATTGGGACCGTGTCGCATGTTGGGTTATCTTTTATTTTGGCGCCGTAGTCGGGCCATGAGTGTTTGGATGATGTAATGTTATTTATGTCCTTGATTGACGTGGCGAGTGTAAGCCAACTATGTTATCTCCCCTTTATTATTTATAATACATGGGATGTTGTGAAGATTGCCTAACTTGCGACATATGCCTTCAATGCGATTATGTCTCTAAGTCGTGCCTCGACACGTGGGAGCTATAGTCGCATCGAGGGTGTTACAAGTTGGTAATCAAAGCCTTCCCCGACCTTAGGAGCCCCATTGCTTGATCGTTTTTAGTGGCTGAGTTGTTTCTAGAAAATTGTTTTGAGTCATTTAGGAATTATATATCGGAGAGTTTAGGAATTCTTTTTACTTCCCAGTCTCCTCATCGCTCTGGTAAGGCATCCTGACGTAGAGTTTTGACTCTTCTCTTCTCAAATTTCACTAAAGAAATTTAGGATCACGCGGGTATCTTGGAATCGTTCTGATGGTTTTATGATGAGAACATTGTCTTGGTGCCTCCTGTCAGGGGTTTAGTGGAAGTGTCCCGGGGAGTTGAGCTCTGAGGTGTTGTCATCATAATTTTATCGTTGCGGTTCTGGAATACCTGAGTTTAGTACGCCGACATTGAAAATCTCTTTTATGCAGTTCGTTGGTGAGATAACCTCGACGCCACCCAGTATTGGGGCGGGAGTTCGGGAGTATCGCCATAACTTGTATAACGGATGCTTTTCGAAGGTTGAGGTAGATGGTTTTAAGGTTTCTTGGTTATGTGTTGAAGGATGGATACAGCTGGATGTAGGATTTGCTAGTTTGGGTGAGATGTTATGCTTCCCCTGTATCCCCAACACCTGATTGCATAACCGGAAAGGTTCGGGAGTTTCATAGGTGGGAATTCTAGTAGCTCTAGTCCTTCTTCCACGGATATTGGTTTGAGATTGGGATTTCTTACCGATTATTCGTTCTTGATCCGTACCTTGTTGATTTATTTCTCTACCTTAATTCTGCATGGCTTCTCAATTTATGGATATGTGACCATTTCAAGAGGAATGCATTCGTTCATTTTGTTCGGATGTGAAGACTATATGTTGCAATTTTCATTCCGTTGGATTCAGCTTCAATATTTATCTATCAATGTGCTAATGGATGTCAACCTCTTCAGGATGGCTCCTCCAACACGCACGACTCCGAATCCTGATCCGCCACCACCTCCACCTCCTCCAGAGGCATGGCAAGCTGTGATGGCCGCAACCAATGCAAACACACAGTTGATCATGCAAATTCTTCAAGAGCGCAATCAAGGCAACCAAGGGAATCAAGGCAGCAATCAGAATCACTTTGCTACACTCAACCAGTTCCTTGCTAACGGGCCAAAGACTTTCAGCAATTGTGTTGAGGCAACCGATGCTGACGATTGGCTTGTGGATCCGTGTAAGCATTTCAAGTGCAGTAACGTCAGGCCTGAGGACTTTGTTAAGTTCGCTTCCTTCCAACTCAAATATCAGGCTGCACAATGGTTCCAGTAGTACAAGGACTCCAGAGGTGGACGTGTTATCACTTGGGATGATTTCCATCGAGATTTCCGAGCTCATCATATTCCCCAGAGCGTGGTTGAAAGCAAGCATGAGGAATTCCGCAATCTGAAGCATGGCCCTTTATCTGTCTATGACTACAACAAGTTGTTCCAGAAGCTCGCCCGCTTTGCCAAGCAGGACGTCCCTGATGAGAAGAGCATGATATATCAGTTCACGGGTGGTCTCAGAGAAGAAATTCAGCTCGCTCTTGTCCTCTTTGAACCCTTGAGATACGATGAGTTCTACAACATGGCACTGAAGCAAGAGGCTGCTCAGTTGAGGTGTGATGCTTCCAAGAAGCGAGTCAGAGATGTTACTCCTTCTTCCTCTACTCAAGTGACCAAGCAGCAGAAGTATTGTCTTCCTCCTCCTTCGTTCCGTCAGCCGTATCAGCAGAAGAGCAAAGGTGGCAGTGGTTCTTCCCACCCACCCAACCCCTGGCTTTCAGAACAAGACTTCGTCTCAACCTCCAAGATCGAGTGCTCCGTACCACCGTCCGCTCTCAGAGGTCACGTACAACAAGTGCCAACAGAAGGGTCACTATGCCAACAAGTGTTTCAACCAGAGGCGTCTTCCTCCTCCTCCTCCTGTCAGATCGGCAAGTACAGCTGTGGTCAAGCATAACCCCAAGCACGCCAAGGTCAACTTGATGAATGCAGCTCAGGCAGAGGACTCGTCAGATGTGATCATGGGTAACCTTCCTGTTAATGATATACCTGCAAAAGTTCTTTTTGACACTGGTGCATCGCATTGCTTCATCTTGAGACCGTTTACAAATAGGCATGATTTGGTTTCGCAAGTTTTTCCTAGTCCTTTAGCAGTTGTCTCTCCTGGTAAGCGCATGCAGGCTAACTCCATCGTTCCGGATGTTTCTATCACTTTGGGTGACTACAAGTTCTTGGCTTCTCCAACGGTTCTCGGTGACTCGGATATTGACCTTATTCTCGGGATGGATTGGCTTTCTAAGCACAAGGCACATCTTGATTGTGCTGCCAGGCAGATTCAATTGACTCATTCGTCTGAGGAGGTAATTGTCTTTGCCGCTCGGGATAATGCCATTCGTCTGTTTTCTCTCAATGAGAAGGGTGAATTGGATGCTATCTCTCAGATTCCAGTCGTTTGCGAATATCAAGACGTCTTTCCAGAAGAGCTTCCAGGAATGCCTCCGCACCGGCCAGTTGAATTCGTTATTGATCTTGAGCCTGGCACGGAACCTGTGTGCAAACGTCCTTACAAGCTCGGACCTGAAGAGTTGAAGGAGCTGAAGAAGCAACTCGATATTCAAGAGAAAATGGGTCTCATCCGGCCTAGTTCTCTCTGTGGGGTTGTGGTGTTCTTTTTGTGAAGAAGAAGGATGGAACGAACCGACTTTGTGTTGATTACCGTCCAGTGAATAAGAAGACCATCAAGAACAAATATCCACTTCCCAACATCAATGAGCTGTTCGAACAACTCAAAGGTGCCCAAGTATTCTCCAAGATTGATCTCCATATGGGCTATCATCAGATTCGTATTCATGAGCAAGATATTCCCAAGACGGCTTTCAGGACAAGCTTTGGTTCATATGAATACACTGTCATGTCTTTTGGCCTCGTCAATGCTCCTCCGACGTTCTCTCGCATGATGAACTTCATCTTCAACGCCTACACCAATGAGTTCGTTTTGGTCTATCTCGACGACATTCTGGTTTTCTCGAAGAACAAGGAAGATCATGCCAAACACTTGCGTTTGGTGCTTGATAAGCTCAAGGAACATCAGTTCTACGCCAAGTTCTCCAAGTGTGAATTTTGGCTCGATGAGGTTCTTTATCTTGGTCATATCATCTCTGCCAAGGGCATTGCCGTGAATCTTGAGAAGGTGTCTGCAATTGTGAATTGGGAACCTCCTCAGAACGTGAAGCAACTCCGCAGTTTTCTCGGTCTCGCAAGCTATTGCTGAAGATTCATTGAAAACTTTTCCAAGATCGCGAAGCCTCTCTCAAATCTTCTTCAGAAGCACGTCAAGTACGTTTGGTCTCCGGAGTGTGATATTGCTTTCAACACTTTGAAAGAGAAATTGATCACTGCTCCAGTTCTGACTCCGCCTGATGAATCCAAGCCGTACGAGGTCTTTTGTGATGCCTCTCTCCAAGGTCTTGGCGCAGTATTGATGCAAGAGAAGAGAGTTGTTGCTTATACATCTCGCCAGTTGAAGCCTAATGAGAAGAACTACCCCACTCATGATCTCGAGTTGGCGGCAGTTGTGCATGCTCTTTTGACTTGGAGACATCTTCTATTGGGAAGAAAAGTGGACATTTTCACTGATCACAAGAGTCTCAAGTACATCTTCACTCAGCCTAATCTCAACCTCAGGCAAACTCATTGGGTCGAAATGATTCAAGAGTATAATCCGAGTTTTGAGTACACTCCAGGCAAGGCTAATGTGATTGCTGACGCTTTGAGCAGGAAAGCTTACTGCAACAGTCTGATTCTCAAGCCTTATCAACCCGAGCTTTGTGAAGCCTTATGCAAAACTTAACCTGCAAGTTGTTCCTCAAGGTTTCCTCGCCAACCTTCTACTCTCTCCTACCTTAGAAGACCAGATTCGCCAAGCCCAGCTTCTTGATGCTATGGTGAAAAAGGTGAAGATTGGGATTGCCAAGAGTCAACCCAAGTAAAAGTGCTACCGCCTTGATGACAAGGACACTCTCTTCTTCGAGGATCGTATTGTTGTACCCAAAGGTGACCTCCGTAAAGTGATCATGAACGAGGCTCACAATTTTCTCCTTTCCATCCACCCTGGGAGCACGAAGATGTATCAGGACCTCAAGCAAGCTTATTGGTGGACTCGAATGAAGCGCGAGATCGCTCAATTCGTGAATGAATATGATGTCTGTAGAAGAGTGAAGGTAGAACACCAAAGGCCAGCTGGTCTCCTCCAACCTCTTACCATTCCAGAATGGAAGTTTGACCACATTGAAATGGACTTCGTGACTGGGTTTCCAAAGTCCAAGCGTGGCAATGATGCTATATTCGTTGTCATCAACAAACTCACCAAAGTGGCTCACTTTCTGCCTATCAAAGAGTCGATCACTGCAGCTCAATTGGCGGAACTCTATACCTCTCGTATTGTCTCTCTGCACGGTATTCCACAAGTGATCTCTTCAGACCGTGGCAGCATCTTTACCTCAAAGTTTTGGGATTCTTTCAGAAGGCCATGGGCACCAACATCCGCTTCAGCACAGCTTTCCATCCTCAAACTAGCGGTCAAGTCGAGCATGTCAACCAGATTCTTGAAGATATGCTCAGGGCTTGTGTGATCTCCTTCGACATGAAGTGGGAGGATTGTCTTCCTCATGCTGAATTCTCCTACAACAACAGTTTTCAAGCAAGTTCAGGCAAGGCCCCATTTGAAATTCTGTATGGCAGGAAGTGCCGTACCCCTCTCAACTGGTCTGAAACCGGTGAACGTCAGCTTTTGGGTAATGACTTAATCACAGGGGCAGAGGAAATGTGCAAAGTCATTCATGATAACCTCAAAGCAGCCGAATCCCGCCAGAAGAGCTACTATGACAATAAGCATCGTGATTTGGCTTTCGAGATCGGAGATCATGTTTACCTCCGTGTCTCTCCTATGAAAGGTACTCGTCGCTTTGGTATCAAAGGGAAGCTTTCCCCGAGATACGTGGGACCTTTCAAGATTGTCAGCAAGAGAGGCGACCTCGCCTATCAACTCGACCTTCCTTCAAACTTTGCAAATGTTCATGACTTGTTCCATGTCTCTCAGCTCCGAAAGTGCTTCAAGACTCCTGACCGCACCGTCAACTTCGAGGACATTGAGCTCCAAGAAGATCTCTTTTATCGTGAGCACCCAGTTGCTATTCTTGAAGAGACTGAACGCAAGACTCGCAACAAGTCAATCAAATTTCTCAAAGTCAAGTGGTCACACCATTCCAACCGTGAAGCTACCTGGAAACATGAGGATCACCTCCGTTCTGAGTACCCGGCGTTCTTTCAGTCCTAGATCTCGGGACGAGATCCTTTCGTAGTGGTGGGGTGTTGTAACACCCCGGATGTAACTTTCCCTATTTGTACTCCAACTCTTGCCGTTTTTGGTGTTAAGTTATATTTATTTCCTTGGGTTCGGGTTTTTGTGTCTCCATGTGTTGTTATCATTGTCATGCATCTCATATCATGTCATCATGTGCATTGCATTTGCATACGTGTTCGTCTCATGCATTCGAGCTTTTTCCCCGTTGTCCGTTTTGCATTCCGACGCTTCGTTCTCCTCCGGTGGTCATTTCTAGATTTCTTTCGTGTGTTTGGATTAAACATTTCCGGATTGGACCGAGACTTGCCAAGCGGCCTTGGTTTACTACCGGTAGACCGCCTGTCAAGTTTAGTATCATTTGGACTTCGTTTGATACTCCAACGGTTAACCGAGGGACCGAAAAGGCCTCGTGTGTGTTGCAGCCCAACACCCCTCCAATTTGGCCCAAAACCCACCTAACTCTGCTACATCTCCTAGATCATTCAATCACGATCGCGTGGCCTAAAACCACACCTCATTTGGACTCTCCTAGCTCCCCCTATGCCTATATATACACCCCTCATTCCAAATCCGCGGATCCTCTCCCCCCTAACCCTAAAAAAATCTCCCCGCCGCCGCCGGACATGTCCGCCGCCTAACCGGACACGTCCGGCCGCCACAGCCGCCCA
>NC_041380.1:237369206-237380437 GCF_002162155.2 Triticum dicoccoides | reverse complement strand
GCCATCGCCGCCGCGCCACAGCCGCCGGACCTCGCCGCCAGGCGCCATCGTCGCCTCGCCGCCTCTGCGGGCCACCGCCACCGCCGAGCGCCGCCACCGTCGTCCGGCCACTCCGGCGACCGGATCCGGCCGGCCCCGGCCTCCTCCAACCTCCCCGTCGCTGCCCCGCGGCCCCCTCCGGCGAACTCCGGCCAGATCCCGGTGATCCTCGACTTCCGCGCCAAAGTCAACCCTAGATCCGGTGGTAAAATTCGGCTAAGTCCTCAGAATTCTCAGTTCAAGTGCTCATGTTCACGGCTCCGTAACTTTGCATCTGTAGCTCCGCTTCATGCATATAGCATATCAAAATGTTCATCTCAGAGAGTAGATCATTTCATTCCATTGCATCATTTTCATTCGAGCTCATATTGATTCCCGAAATGCTGTTAGAAGAGGGCTACTTGAGATAATTGTCAAATCTGCTACTCCATTTAGCTTTTTGTCATTTTTGCCATGATTAATGTGTGCATGCTATGCCCATTAGTTCTACATATGTTTTGTTAAGGGTTTTGTCATCTTTCCAAAGGTGCAACCCATGTATTTTTGTGATGTGTGTGGTGACTTGTGCAAGCTTGCAAAGTGGTGCACTTGCTAATTCTGTTTTCAGGGACTTAGTAATTTCACTAAGTCCTGGATCTGTTTATCTCATGATGCCATATGTTCATGTTGTTTCCTAGTGATCCGTGCCTCTTTTGAGGATGATCAGTAAGGGAGTTTTGTTAATATTGTAGTGCTCTATCCATACATTCCTTTGTTTGCAATTATGGAGCACCCTAGCTTGAGCCAATCGAGCTCTACTTTTGCTACTTTGTGAATCTAGGCAGATTGTCAACTTGTTTGCAATTTTGCTGATGGTGTTGTAGTTGATCCGTGCATGATATGCTATTGTTCTTGCCATGTCTAGCTTGAATTTTGTGCCTTCTTGATGGGTGTATGCTTGTCTTGCCATGACTTGCACCGTAGAGAGTGCATCGAGCTCATAAACATGCCTACTTGAGTTATATTTCAGCATGCTCCAGTTTTCACTAAGTCTGAAAACTGATTATATTTTTGCTATGTTCACGTGCTTGCAATTGTATTTTCTGATCCCGTTTGGCTCAAGGTCACTAAGGGACTTTTGTTAAGCTCTTGGAGTAGTTCCATGCCATGCTTTACTTTATCATGTTCAGATCCTGTGGCATGTAGTTTTGTGGCTCCGAAGAGGGCTACCTGATCTGAAATTCCAGATAAGTGTTAATTTCACTAAGTCTGAGATATGTTTGCCATATGCATTTTTGCCATGCTTGTTTGAACCTGTTAATGATGAATTGGCCGTAGCTCAGTGCTAGACTTTTGTTAAGCATCTTGTGTGCATCTCTGCCATGTATTTTGTTGTCATGTTTGGGTGCTGTAGTATGTTCATTTCGTTGCATTTAGATGGCTACTTGCTGTAAATCGCAGACTGGTGTCATTTTTGAATCGCTTGCCATTTCCGAACGGTAACTCCGATTCCGGCGTTCTTTATATCTTTTTCAAGCGATTTCATCTCATCTTTCTAGTGGCACACTTGATTTTCCAAGTTGAGTCCAGGTTCATGCATTTTCTGTCATATCTTGCATTTTGCATCCCGCATCGCATTCCGCATACCATACCATCTTTGCATTGCGTTGTTTGAGTTTGCACATGGTTGATTGTATCCTTGTTGCTTGTTTGTCTTGTTTGGGTAGAGCCGGGAGACGAGTTCGCTAACGAGGAGCCCTTTGAGTTTGCTTTTGAGGATCCAGTCAACTCTGACAACTGTGCAGGCAAGATGATCATACCCTCGAAATCACTACTATCTTTGCTATGCTAGTTTGCTCGGTCTTTTGCTATGCCATTGCTACAATGCCTACCACTTGCTTTCAAGCCTCCCAAATTGCCATGTCAAACCTCTAACCCACCTTGTCCTAGCAAATCGTTGATTGGCTATGTTACCGCTTTTGCTCAGCCCCTCTTATAGCGTTGCTAGTTGCAGGTGAAGATTGGAGGCTGTTCCTTGTTGGAACATTTATTTACTTGTTGGGATATCATTATATTGCTATGTTATCTTAATGCATCTATATACTTGGTAAAGGGTGGAAGGCTCGGCCTCTCGCCTAGTGTTTTGCTCCACTCTTGCCGCCCTAGTTTTCCGTCATATCGGTGTTATGTTCCCGGATTTTTGCGTTCCTTGAGCAGTTGGGTTATAATGGGAACCCCTTGATAGTTCGCCTTGATTAAAGCTTTTCCAGCAATGACCAACATTGGTTTTACCATTTGCCACCTAGCCTTTTCTTTCCCTTGGGTTCTGCAGACTCAAGGGTCATCATTATTTTAACCCCCCGGGCCAGTGCTCCTCTGAGTGTTGGTCCACCTGTCAGCTACCGGTGGCCACCAGGGGCAACTCTGGGCTGGCCTACCCATACCTAGGACAATCTGAGTGTGCCCTGAGAAAGAGATATGTGCAGCTCCTATCGGGATTTGTCGGCACATTTGGGCGGTGTTGCTGGTCTTGTTTTAACCTGTCGAAGTGTCTTGAGTAACCGAGATACCGAGTCTGATCGGAACATCTTGGGAGGAGGTCTATTCCTTCGTTGATCATGAGAGCTTGTCATGGGCTAAGTTGGGACTCCCATGCAGGGATTTGAACTTTCGAAAGCCGTGCCCGCGGTTATGGGCAGATGGGAATTTGTTAATGTCTGGTTGTAGATAACTTGAACCTTAATTAATTAAAATGAAACAACTGAGTGTGTTACCGTGATGGCCTCTTCTCGGCGGAGTCCGGGAAGTGGACACGGTGTTGGAGTAATGTTTGCGCAGGTTGCTCTCTAGTTTCTCGCTCGCGCTTTGCCTCCTCTTCTCGCTCTCTTTTGCGAATAAGTTAGCCACCATATTTGCTAGTCGCTTGCTGCAGCTCCACTCATATTTTTACCTTGCCTTACCTATAAGCTTAAATAGTCTTGATCGCGAGGGTGCGAGATTGCTGAGTCCCTGTGGCTCACAGATTACTTTTACACCAGATGCAGGGCCTGATGATTCCGCTCCAGCAGACGCGTATGAGCTCAAGTGGGAGTTCGACGAAGACTCTCAATGTTACTATGTTTCCTTTCCCGATGATCAGTAGTGGTGCCCAGTTGGGGGTGATTGGGACCGTGTCGCATGTTGGGTTATCTTTTATTTTGGCGCCGTAGTCGGGCCATGAGTGTTTGGATGATGTAATGTTATTTATGTCCTTGATTGACGTGGCGAGTGTAAGCCAACTATGTTATCTCCCCTTTATTATTTATATTACATGGGATGTTGTGAAGATTGCCTAACTTGCGACATATGCCTTCAATGCAATTATGTCTCTAAGTCGTGCCTCGACACGTGGGAGCTATAGTCGCATCGAGGATGTTACACATGTCCATGGTCTATGAGATGCTTTACTTGCCTTTGTATTTCTTTGGTTTGTTCGGGGTTGAAGCGGTAGGGAGCTTTTTTCGGAAGAGGTGCTCCGGGGATGAGGTCGATGCGGTGCTCGATGCCTCATAGTGGAGGTAGTCCCGGAGGTAGCTTGTTGGGGAAAACATCTTGAAATTCCTGCAAAAGAGAAGACAACACTAAAGGTAGAGTGCTAGAAGTGTTAGCTTGTGTTTCATTATCCTTGCACAAAAGGACATAGTGTAGGACACTAGATGGGTTCTCACACACTCCTATTATCTCACTTTTGGTGGCAAATAGGACTAGGTTCTTCTTGTTGCTCATCGTGGAGGCGCTCGATTTGGGCTTGTGGCGCTCACTCTCTTTTTGGTGGCTCACTCTCTCACTATTCTCTCCACGATGGGTGGCTTGCTTGTCGGTGATCACTTGGCTTGGAGAGATGGGACGAAGTACGTACTCCTTTCCTTTCATCTTGAAGATCTAGTGGTTCATTCGGCCGTTGTGGATGACACCTCTATCAAATTGCCATGGGCGTCCAAGAAGAAGGTGGCAAATGGTCATTGGGATGACGTCGCACTCCAAAGTGTCTTCGTAGGCACCAATTTTGAAGGAGACTTGTACTCAATGCTCCACTTAGATAGTGTCGGAGTCGCTAAGCCATTGAACTTTGTATGGATGTGGGTGCTTCGTCTTGGGAAATTGGGGCTTGGAGCAAAGTTCTTCACTTGCGAGGTTATGACAACTCCTTCCGTCGATGATGACCTTGACGGAGCATCCATTGATGTCGGCCTTGATAAGAAAGATATGGCATCTTTGGTCTTCTTGGTAATGTTGGAGAGTCAAGACCTTGGAGACTACAAGAGTGGGACTTGAATCTTCATCGCAAAATACTTGTTCTTCTTCATCATTCACTTGCCGGTGCATGGCGACTTGCTCAAGGGCGTCCATTTCTCCTTCACTCATTGAGTCGTAAGTGCCGTCGTCGTTGAGGATCATGGTCCGCTTGTTGGTGCACTCATAGGACTTGTGGACTCAGCCTCTGCATGTGAAGCAATTGAAGGAACTTGTCTTAATGGTCTCATCTGTGGGGGTTGATGATGATGAAGCTCTCGGCTTGAAGTTGCTTGTAGTAGGCAGATGACTTGGAGTTGACGAAGCTTTCTTGTGACTCGACTTGTCGATGTTGCTTGTAGAAGGCTTGGTAGACGGTGTTGGAGTTGTTGAAGCTTGGGTGTTGGAGAAGCCGTATGACTTGGATGAGGACTTGGCATACGTGAAATCGTCTTGCTCTTGACGTTCTACTTTGGTAGCTTGATGCACTAGCTCGATAAGATTCGAGTAGGGTTGGAAGTCGGCGATCTTCTTGATAGGATGGTTGAGTCCATTCAAGAAACGTGCCATTGTTTGCTCATCATCTTCCGTGACGTTGGCTCTTATCATGGCAATCTCCATCTCCTTGTAGTATTCTTCAACGCTCTTGGTTCCTTGCTTGAGTAGTTGAAGTTTCTTGAAGATGTCGCGGTTGTAGTAGGTAGGTACAAAGTGCGCTCTCATGGCATCCTTCATTTGCGCCCAAGTTGTGATGGGTGGTTCACCTCTTTCCTCTCGGCGCTCAATAACTTCTTCCCACCAAATGAGGACATAGTATTGAAACTCAAGGGATGCCATCGCGATCTTCTTCTCTTCTTCATAGTTGTGCAAACAGAAGATTTTGTCGACCTTCAATCCCCATGAAAGGTATTCTTCGGGATCGTCGCTTCCATTGAAATTGGGCATGGTGAACTTGAGCTTTCCGTAGCGTTTCTCTTCATTGTGTTGGGGTCGGGGATGATGACGTCCATGTTGTTGATGATTGTCAAACTCGTGTTGCTCTTGGTGAGGCGGTTGTCAACCACATGTTGCTCTTGTTGTGGAGGATTTCCATTGTCTTCATGCTCTTGATGAACTTGATGTTCTTGGCGAGCTTGTGGAGGAGCTTGTCGAGCTCGAGGAGGAACTTGAGGAACTTGAGGATGCACGCGAGCTTGAAATCTTCATTCAGTAGCTTCTTCGTAAAGTGCTTCTTCATGTTCACGAGCTTCTCGGCCTCTGTTGGCTATGGCGCGACTTGCATCTTGGAGGGATTGTTGCGCCTCAAGTGCTTGAGCATCTCGCAATTGTTTGTCTTGACGTTGTGCCTCGGCATCTTGTGCTTCTTGGTGTAGACGCACTCGCTCTTCCTCTTCATGTTGGCGATGTCGTTGCCGTTCTCGTGCTAGCGCAAAAGCCTCTTGGGTTTGACGTTGTCGGTGCTCTTGAGAGTTGGTGTAGCATAGTGGATTGAGGCTTGCTTGACGATTGTTGCGCGCGGCACGTCGAAGAGTGTTCGATGTCGGTGTACTTGAGCCGGAGAGGGTGAAGTCGGAGTGTCGACTTGAGCGGCTCCTCTTGATGAAGACGAAGTGGAATAAGAGCGGTTGAGCAACAAATCGCGAATCTCGTCCATTATTGCGTCGTTCTCTTGCTTGTGATCATCGAGCTTGTGGTTGAAGTAATCCCGTGTACGTTGCTCGAAGAGTCATAATTCGGTGGCAAGGTTGTCGATGCGTTCACTCATTGCTTGTTGCTCTTGATGCAAAGCATGTTGTGCACCAAAGAGGTGGCTCTTGGTGAAGTAGGAGTTCATGTCGTCGTCGTGCTCTATGAAGAGTGGGTTGGTAGAAGTACTTGGCCTATCCATCATTCCAAGAGAAAAATGTGAGTGGTAGAAAAAGAAGAACGAATACCAAATGTACCTTGACCGAAGTTGAAAGTGGATCAATGATCACTCCAATGTGGACAAGGAAATAGCACAATTGGTACCAATTATTGTCGTTTTCTCACACCTACACAAGTAAAAGCTTATGGTGGAGCTTGGTTAGGATAGTGGCACAAAATTTAATGCAATTGTAAGTGAGCTTCAATAATGTTGGAAAATATTGGCAAGATTGCAAAGAAACAAGTAGACCAAGCAATAAGGTACACGGAAACACACATGCAAAAAGATAAACGGGATCGTGCAACCAAGGATGAGCCAAAATGTGGAATCCACAAAAATGCTTTTGTTGCACAACACTAGAGAGGCGCTAGCACGATTGCACAATAGGCGGATAGAAAGACTTGTGCACAACCTACTAAGCAAAAATGCTACGACTTCTATTCCAAGTATGCTCTATGCAATGTGTTTCTATGATGTGATCCAAGATGATCGAGTATGACAATCTTAATGTTGTATGATGCTATGGTTCTTGCTTAAAAGCTCTTTGCTTATCTTTCCCTTGTTCTTAAAAGCTTGTTTGGCTCTTGGTTGTTTGAGCTCTTTTCTCATGAAATGCTTGACGAACCAAGATAGCAATTGTGTATGCGATGACAACCTTGTGACACAAGAGATGATACGAAGGTATGCAATAATGATGTATGTATGCTATGGGAAGTATGATAACTAATGTGCACAAGTCTCGTTGCCGGCAATACTCAAAAGCTAGTCTTGATGGGTAAGCGACGCAAAGGAGTAAGGCTATGATGGCTATCAATATAATGGCAAGAATGATATGTCCAATACCAAGGTGAGGTTACCGTTCTTTGGTTCCTCGTCCGTAAGCAAGAACGAATGATAGTGATCAAATGGGTGGCACAAATACCAAGATGTAGTCGAGGTGGTCGTTGTTGATGATTCGTCTGTGGCGAAGATGAGCGTCGATGATGTTGATGTCGAACCGTACCTAGATAGCTGAAACACAAAAGGACACGGAACCGCAACTCAAATTCTCAAAGCTCGAAGTGGAAACACGTGTCAGAGTGCGAAACGGATAAACAAAGGTGGTGGTATGCGGGAGTGGTGATGGTGTATAGGTGGTGGGGGGCGTATGCGGAAATGTGGGGCGGTGGTGGTGACTAAACTGAAAAAATTCAGTTTCATTAGAGATCGTCGGACGTCCGGGCTGGGTCGGTCGTTCGATCGTCGGACGTCCAGTGGGGGTCGGACATCCGGTGCCTGGGAGATTTTCGGTCATGGGATGAACATCACGTGTACGAAGTGGATGAGGTGAAAATTGTCGAATCCGGGCTTTTTCATGGATGGAAAGGGTGGAGACAAGGGGGAAAAGCTAGATCCACTCAAAACAAAGCAAATCCACAGATCAAATCCAACAAAATTTCAACACACCAACAAATCACAAAAAAATTGGGGCTATTTTTGTGGGGAATTTTTGAATTAGGGAAAAAATCAACCAAAACTAGGCTAGCAACACAACGGGGAGGCTCTGAAATCATGATCAACGTGGCTCTTGATACCAAGATGATGTAGGGTGGAACACTAATCGGTCGATCTTTCAAGAAAGGAGCGGATCCCGCGTTGAACATGAAGAACACGAGGAGGGAAACAAGGGAAAACACGGGGGAAACACAAGAGAAATACTAAACCAACAAGAAATAGCCACACATGTGCTAGATCCTCGACTACATAAGAGATCACACGGTAGGTAGCCGGTCTTCTCCGTGAGGAGGTCTTGAATCCATGAGGGGATCTTCCCTTAGAGGGGTCTTAAATCCAAAGGGATCTTCTCCTAAGAGGGGCCGCGGTCTCTCTCGTGGAGTAGATCCGATGTGGATGAGCAATGCTCTATCTCTAAATATGAGCTAAACCAATCTAACCCTAGCTAGGAGGAATAGGAGGTCTATATATAGTCTTAGTGCAAAAGGGGGCGAAGTGGGGGGGTACATGGGCTGCGGCCCAACACATGGCAGCGCACAGGCGTCAGACGTCCGGGAGTCGCCGGTCGTTCGGAGGCTCGAGAGGGTCCGGTTGTCCATAGATTCGGCTTGGGTGCGCTTCAGTCGGACGCCCGGTTGGAGTCAGTCGTCCGGGCGTCGGTCGTCCGGAAGGCCTCAGGATTCCGTCATTTTGGCTTGGGTGAGGAGGTGTCGAACGTCCGGTCTGGGTCAGACGTCCGGAGCCCGGAGATCCTCGGACGTTCGGTCCAGGTCGGTCGTCCGGAGCCTGTAGCTTCTTCCGCATCTCTACTTCTTCTCCGTCTTCATGTCCATCTTCCTCTTCTTCTTCTCCTTGATCCTTAGCTTCTTCATGGCCAACTCCTAGATACCTAAGTATGCACAATGTCTCCGTTTGAGGTAGTAGCCATGTCTCATGTGTATCGAAGTGGAAGTGTGAGAGGAGAGATGTCACCTCGGTTTCGAGAGCTCTTGCACGTGCTCATGTCATGGGTCCGCTAGGCACTTGGTGAGGCGATGGTAGGTCCATGGGGATGACCTTGGGATCCTCCGCATCAAGAAGCGCCATGACATCTTACGGAAAGCTTCACCTAGCCATAAAGAGAAGGATGGATACACCTTGACCGGATGATTACCTGTGCAGAAGCAAGCCATTACGGGCTCTGGCTTGGTCGACCCTAGGCGTGACTTTGGTCGGACGGTCCTACGAGATGTAGAAGAATGGTAGGATTGGATGGGCACTGGGAGTGGCCTAGAGGAACTTTGCAGAAGACCCTGTTTAGTTCGTCCCGTCTTCAAACACCAGGCAATGCGAGGACATAAAGGAGGGAACGATTCTTGCAGGTAAAGTGCACAAGACTCCGTGGAGTAGAAACCTAATTGATTAGCCATGTCCCCGGTTATGGACAACTGAGCCTCTGGAATTGGAGTATTTCGGAAATCTCAACACCGAACATAATTATTTAATTGAGGGGTTATTAATGATTTCGGGTAGGAGACACTGGTTGGCCGAACCATCTTATTAACAACCAACATTTTGTAGTAATTGCAATCAAGTCCTTTGTTGTAGGGAAAATTTGCTTTTTCGCAAAAACATAAAACTTAGAGCCCCACAGCCAAATTGCATATAATGTTAGCATTATTATTGTTGTTCTCCCTATGACTTGCCGGTATATTCAAAATGCTGACCGACATGGCTGCAACTTCTCATGTTGCAGAGGAGTTTCCCGACCATGAGTGAGGCTACGATCTACGCTCGGTGATTACCCTATAGAGTCGGATGGACTCGCTTATCGTCTACGCTTTCGCAGCATTTAGTTTTTTTCATGAGTTGGCCTTTGGCCGAATTTATTCTATTGTAATAAAGACTCTATATGAGAATCGTGTAATAAATCAGGTGTGATTGAACTTTAAAATTTTCATCAATGTACTGTGTGTGCCAGCATGATCTTGGGATGGTATAGATACACAGAGACTTGGTCAATTTTGGGTCAGGTCGCTACAAAGATGGTATCAGAGCACATGCTGACCGTAGGATGTAACCCCTAGGATCGGACAGCCATATGAAGAAACTATTTTATTTTATGTCTTTATTATTCCGTAATTCTCCCCTGTTCATTTCTGACTTCCCTCCGATTTCAACATTCAAGATGGCCTCCGAGTTCACCCGAGTACTGCTACCGGAGTTTTGCCAGCCGGATGAGAGGAAGCTTTTCGGCAAGAAGCTCGTTCAAATCGTGAAGAAGCTGAAGATTGCTCTGCCCTCTTTCACCAGGAAGCCTGCCAATTCACTTTCGACGGATACCCGCTATAGGATTGAGGTGCACATTCCAGGGAGGCCTTCGGAGGATATTCAGAGCCCATCAACTTTTAGTTTACCTCTTTCACTTGGATCCTCGAAAGAGACATGGCGATTTAAATCGTGCACTTGCACATCTCCGAGATGAGTACAGGGCCGAGCTCGACCCATCGTACCTCGCCATGATTTCTCGTAGAGCAAGGAATGGAGATATCATTCGTACCGTGGAGGACGACTCCATTCTTTCATATGTCCAAGACTTGGAGAGTCACATCAGGAACCGGGAAATCCAGACTCGTCGAATCTCCAAGGTATGGAGGAGGCTGTTGTTTCGTGAATTGGAACTGGAGGAGAAAGCACACATGGACTTCCTTGAACATGAAGAAGAAGTCAAGGATTTTATGGAGAGAATCGAGGACCTAGAGAAATATGTTGCCACACTAGAGGAAAAGATGGACCAGGGAGAAGACCTCTTCCCGAGTGGAGATGATGGACCCCTCGTGAGCAATGACCAGATTTCTTGTAGTGGAGGAGAATTGTGACGCCCGGGTAATTAAGCTACAGTAATCCTCTGTTAAGGGTGACATGTCATCGCATTGTTGTTGCTAATCCTCGCTTGATCCAAATCTTAATTCAATTCAAATTCAAATTAAAGTCCAAAATTCAAATTTCTCAAACATGCAAAATAAATTGTTCAAAGTGTGGCAAATATTCCATAACTAATTATGGTGGTGACCCAACACTTTTATAAAGTTTCTAAAATGCCCTTTGAGAATAAAACAGTGGCTAAAGGCAATTATATAAATGCTTTTTAATTTATAAAAAAGAACTCTAAACTAATTTATTTTGTGCCAGGTTATTTTGTGGAAGTGGAATAAATACTAATACTAACTTATAAAATACTTTTGTATTTTAACTAAACTAAAATATTGTGGAAAATAAATAAAACTATGAAAAGAAAATAAATAAAAAGAAAACAAAACAGAAAAACAAAAGACAAAAAAATATATAAGAGAAACCCCCTGGGCTTTGGCCCAGCTGACCACAGGCCCAAGTGGGGCAACCCACCCGGCCCAACCGGCCACCCCCCCATTCCCCATATCCCCCACGACCCAAACCCTAACCCCACCCAGACCGCACACTCCCCCCCCATGTCGCCCACTCCCCCCTCGATCTGGATCATGATCGAGGGCTCGACCCCCTGAGTCGCCCGACGCCGCTCGTC
>NC_041380.1:237361458-237368443 GCF_002162155.2 Triticum dicoccoides | reverse complement strand
GGTGGCCTCGAGCCTGCAAGCGGGCGCATGCCCCGCGCCCGTCGCCCGTCTCTGCCCGCGGTGCTCGCCCGTTAAGCCCTTTGGGCCTATGACAAAGGGCCCCACGCCCAAAACGTTTATATTAAAAAAAGGGAATTAAAATATATATATATATAAGTAAATAATTAATAATAAAATTAATTAATTAATTTACTAATTAATTAATTAATTTACTAATTAATTAACTTAATTAATTCTGATTAAATTAGATAATTAAGATTAATTAACCTAATGACTAATTATCCTAATTAACTACTGTTAATTAACTAACATAGTATGACAGTGGGACCCTCCAGTCAGTTTGACTAAGTCAATTGACTGGTTGACTGATGACATCACGCTGACCTCATGTTGACATCATAATGGCATTTCCAAATTAATTTAATTCTGTTAATTTAAAAAAATGATTTAAGACTTTGAAAATTAATATAAAATAATCTGTAGCTCGGATGAAAAAAATTTGTACATGAAAGTTGCTCAGAACAACGAGACGAATCCGAATACGCAGCCCGTTCGTCCGCCACGCATCCCTAGCATAGTGAACACACAACTTTCCCCCTCCAATTCATCTGTCCGAAAACGCGAAACACCGGTGATATTTTCCCGGATGTTTTCCCCTTCACCGGTATCACCTCATACCGCATCAGGGCACCGCTACTTGTTTGGGCATGCATCTGTTTGCATTATATTCATTGTTTCTTCCCCCTCTTCTCTCCGATAGACTACGAGACCGACGCCGCTGCTACCCAGTACGACTATGATGTTGACGACCCCTCTCTCTTGCCAGAGCAACCAGGCAAGCCCCCCCTTGATCACCAGATATCGCCTACTCTCTTTCTACTGCTTGCATTAGAGTAGTGTAGCATGTTACTGCTTTCCGTTAATCGTATTCTGATGCATAGCTTGTCCTTGCTACTACTGTTGTTACCTTTACCTGCAATCCTAATGCTTAGTATAGGATGCTAGTGTTCCGTCAGTGGCCCTACACTCTTGTCCGTCTGCCATGCTATACTACTGGGCCGTGATCACTTCGGGAGGTGATCACGGGCATATACTATATACTTTACACTGTTACATTACCTGTGGTACTGTTCGGAGTTGGGGGCTGAAGGGGCAGGTGGCTCCATCCCGGTAGAGGTGGGCCTGGGTTCCCGACGGCCCCCGACTGTTACTTTGTGGCGGAGCGACAGGGCAGGTTGAGACCACCTAGGAGAGAGGTGGGCCTGGCCCTGGTCGGCGTTCGCGGATACTTAACACATTTAACGAGATCTTGGTATTTGATTTAAGTCTGGCCACTAGCCTATACACACTAACCATCTACGCGGGGACATTTATGGGCACTCGACGTCGTGGTATCAGCCAAAGCCTTCGTGACGTCAGCGACTGAGCGGCGCGTGCCGGATTGGAATGTAAGCCTGCTCTTGTATTAAGGGGGCTAGTTCTGCTTCCGGCCGCCCTCGCAACGCGAAGGTGTGCAATGGGCGATAGGCCCAGACCCCAGCGCCATAGGATTTAGACTGGCATGCTGACCTCTCTGTTGTGCCTAGGTAGGGCTGCGACGTGTTGATCTTCCGAGGCCGCGCATGAGCCAGGAAAGTGTGTCCGGCCAAATGGGATCGAGCGTGTTGGGTTATGTGGTGCACCCCTGCAGGGAAGTTAATCTATTCGAATAGCCGTGATCTTCGGTAACATGACGACTTGGAGTTGTACCTTGACCTTATGACAACTAGAACCAGATACTTAATAAAACACACCCTTCCAAGTGCCAGATACAACCGGTGGTCGCTCTCTCACAGGGCGACGAGGGGAGGATCATCGGTTAGGATTATGCTATGCGATGTTACTTGGTGAACTTACCTTCTGCTCTCTTCTTCATGTTGCAAGATGGAGGTGGCCAGAAGCGTAGTCTTTGATAGGACTAGCTATCCCCCTCTTATTCCGGCATTCTGCAGTTCAATCCACATATGATAGCCTTATTCCATTTGATACCAATGCATACATATGTTGTGTAGCTCCTTGCTTGCGAGTACTTTGGATGAGTACTCACGGTTGCTTTGTTCCCCCTTTTCCCCCTTTCTATACCCGTTTGCTGCGACCAGACGATAGAGTCCAGGAGCCAGACGACACCATCGACGATGACTCCTACTACACTGGAGGTGCCTACTACTATGTGCAGGCCGCTGACGATGACCAAGAGTAGATTAGGAGGATCCCAGGCAGGAGGCCTGCGCCTCTTTCGATCTGTATCCCAGTTTGTGCTAGCCTTCTTAAGGAAAACTTGTTTAACTTATGTCTGTTCTCAGATATTGTTGCTTCCGCTGACTCGTCTATGATCGAGCTCATGTATTCGAGCCTTCGAGGCCCCTGGCTTGTAATATGATGCTTGTATGACTTATTTTATTTGTAGAGTTGTGTTGTAATATCTTCCCGTGAGTCCCTGATCTTGATCGTACACGTTTGCGTGTATGATTAGTGTACGATCGAATCGGGGGCGTCACAAGTTGGTATCAGAGCCGACTGCCTGTAGGAATCCCCCTTCCACACTCCTTGGCCGAAGTCGAGTCTAGATATTACAAAACTTTTATTAACATCGCTATGTGCCTTACGGGCCCATGTCGCCATTGGGTGGTACTAGGATATTTTACTCCTCGTCTAAACTCTGGGACTCTGATCTCTCTTCTATTCGGGGTAAATGATTTTTCTAACTCTAACTCTAGGTTCTTGTAACTATTTCTCCCGGAGAGCCCTCATTCCGGAAGATCACCTGCTTCGTTAGAAGATTCTGAGGATATCCCTCGATAATTTCCCGAGACCCTTGTGTTCATCGCCTTCGCAATCCACTGTCACCGATATATCCTTATCGATATCTGTATGCACTTGTCATTCTCTTGATCATTCCTCGTCGCTCTTGTTGTTACTAGATGCCTCGAAATATTTGCCGTTGTCCCGAGAATCCTTTGAGTTTACTGTCTTGCAGTTTTATTTTGCATGAAAACCCTTACGGGTTTTTCCTCACATTTATCGAGGATCCGTTCTTCTCAATTGTTCATGTGTCTCACATAATTCTTCGGAATACTTTTTGATCTTTCGAAAATCCTCTGCAGCCTGTTACTCTTGAAACTCTTGCCTGCTTGCATTATGGTTAATTCCATATGACTAGTAGTTCTTGTTAACATCCCTTGTCTTAGTCATTTTGAGCCTATTGATCCAATGTGTGCATACGCACACAATCGTCAGGTTATCCTTTTTTTTTAAATTATCTTTTCGGCTCAGGCGTCATTCCAGACATGACTTGGTTCTCGGCAATTCAAACCTTTATTGATTGCCCAACTAAGTGTTTTCAACTTATCCATCCTTGATTAGAGCGTCTGCTTCTCATCCTTCATTTAGGAAACCATAATTTCTTCTACTTAAGAATCAGACTAATCAGGTGATTCTTGAATCTGATGCCTCTGCATTCTTTTTTCCTCTGAGTGAGTACCGATACTCACATCAGCTCCATTGCGGATCGCCCGCTCCATTGTTGGATTGATATCCGACAGTGTCCTTCATATTCAATAACCTTGTGAGCCTCTCCTCGTATACATAATGCTTTTGGTGAATTGTATCCTCTGTTTTTCTCAACCATGCTCTGTTTTCGAGCTGGTGGTATTTACAATTGAAGCTTGTGGTATATGATTCCACGATACCCTGACGGGTTGAACCTATGCCTTTCTTAATCTGTGTGAACCCGAAAGTTTTCACGGGTCATACTCCTCTGGTAATTCACCAGGTAGTTTTTGACACTGAAATCATTTTTATCTAGAGCAGTGAATGAAAGGTTATGCATTGAAGAAGTGGGAGTCGACCTTGAACTTTGTGTTCATGCCCATGGACACGATTTGGATCTTATCATTAAAGCTTCTCTTAAATTAATTATTCCCTTGGTATCTGTTCTTATATCTGGGATCCGTCCTTTTGCGATCATGGTTCCGACCATGTTCTCCTTTCAATTCCATTTCTCCGACAAGTTGAAGTACTTGTCTTGTGCAGATCATTGCACCTGTCCAACCTTTACTTTGATCTACCGTCGAGTATTACACTGTGGTATCTCGAGAATATCACGAAACTACATAACTTATTATGAGTTCTTCGTCAATTATTATTCTCGCCGATTCCAGTGCCCCCGGGGTTATGAGTTAATAGTCACTCGAGAACACCGATAACTGAATTGATTCAACACTCCAATTCAATAACTCTAAGTAATTTTTGTGGCTTATGAGTTTAATAATCTTTCTAGTCATTCCTAGCCTGATTGGCTATATCATTATCATTCTAAAAATTTAATTGTGCCACCCGTTCCTTATTACCAGAGCACATCTTTCGACAATAAGCTAAGCTTACGTCGATTTCCTCGTCTTATCGTTTCACCTCGAATCACAAACTGTATTCTGAGTTCGTGTCGTACCCATGGTTCCAATAACCCTTCGCTTCATCATTCCTTTGACCTGATGTCTGTCGCTGATTGATTACATCTTCATGAAATCTCTCGACAAATGTGTCGTGATCATTATCAACCTTATGAGCTCTTCTAGGATATCAGTCGAATTCATGAAGACAAATACCACCCTTGCTCTCGATGATTTGTGTTATTATCGGCCACTTTATTGCCTTCCCTCCAACACAAGCTTGTTCGTGTTTTGTGTTATACCTTGAGTTCCTTGCTATCCAGCATTTGATCTTTTTCCCTTGGAATTTTACCACCTCTTGAGAATTCTTGATACAAGTATTACTTCTCACCATCACCTTTCCTTCTTGGTCCCCATGTTGTTTCCAACCAAAAAACCGACAATTGAACTATGAAGTGTTAATTCAAAACTTCTAGCAACTCTATTTCTTCCAAGTGAATGGTCGATATTTCCATTCTAAGGCTTTTGGTTATTGAATCACCATTCCAACATTGATCATGCTACTTGGGCCATATTTCCAGGTGCATTTTCGTTCAATGTTTAATTAAGGATGTTCTCCTTGAACATACTTCAGTATATACTTTTGCTTGTCTTATACTATCACCTTGATCACTTAATTGTAAAAATCCATGTTTATGGAAATCTCAACGAATTGTTGCTGAGCCCGTTGGCAACATCCTCATCTCCTACTTATTGAAATTGGATGACTTATTTTATAAGTTGTTTCCGATGGATCCTTTGTGTATCCAAAGTCTGACCTTTATCTGATGACCTTGTCAATGCTATCCCGAAGCATGTCTGTGGTACTCCAATTTTCAACAAAGAACATTTTAAGCCCAATGCTAAATGTTCTTGCTCAATTATCCAAACACCATTGTATGGGTAATGTCATGAAATTTCTCTCACCTTACCTAAAGAGTTTTCTACATTATATCCTGTCATGGATATCATGCTCTGCTTGTCCTTGGGAAGGATATACCCTTGACATATGTGTTTAAACACATTTTCCTTTCCGTTGTTCTGTTTAATCTGATGATCATATTTTCCTTTCCCTTGGTTGGTTTAACGTTTCTTGTGATCTATATGATCAAAGCAGTAATATTCTCCTGCTTATGTAAACACCTCGGTGTACAATTCTGTCAGCAAGACCCTGTTACTATTGTTGATGACATTCTGGTAACCACCGATGGACGAGAACCTTGCCTATTCGTCCGCCTCGTTTCAACGAGCAAGGATATGGTTCTCTTCGTCCCTCGCCCTTGGTACCGACGTTGTTGCCGACCTAACCGACAAGCTATCCATTGTCATGTCTTGCCTACATGGTCATACAAGACGTCACCGCCCTTCCTACCGTTAACTCACATGGTGGGCCCATAACCCACAGTTCCACAGGATCGAAACCTGACTCTCCTGTACATCCCTGTTTCGAAGTTATCCCTTGCGCTTCGTTTCGTATGTAATTCGTGAGCCACCTTCCTAGTGATGAATTCTCATATTAGACACAATACGTATTCCCATTGCCCTGAACCCCTTTCACACTTTGTTTCAGGCAATAAACGATTGCCTATCTGCTCGAAACTTCTTAATGCACCGTCTTACTTGCTCTTGATGTTTTCTTAATCTTAAATCCAAGAGTTACTTTCCGCCACCTTCCCTGGTGTTTTCTACCGGCTAAGCAACCTTGTAGAGGCTCGTCCTTTCGAAGTTACCCCTGATCATTATCGTAAGTACGGTGGAGCTCCTGAAGAAAGGATGGCAACCTCATCATGATGCAGTAATGCATAGGAATGAAGACATCAACACTATGGATCGACCACTTCGAGAAGAGCAACCAAGGCCGAGAAGATCCGTTAGCATTTCATAACTAGAACTCCCCCCCCCTACTCTACCTCTTAAATCTCGGGACGAGATTTCTTGTAGTGGAGGAGAATTGTGACGCCCGGGCAATTAAGCTACAGTAATCCTCTGTTAAGGGTGACATGTCATCGCATTGCTGTTGCTAATCCTCGCTTGATCCAAATCTTAATTCAATTCAAATTCAAATTAAAGTCCAAAATTCAAATTTCTCAAACATGCAAAATAAATTGTTCAAAGTGTGGCAAATATTCCATAACTAATTATGGTGGTGACCCAACACTTTTATAAAGTTTTTAAAATGCCCTTTGAGAATAAAACAATGGCTAAAGGCAATTATATAAATGCTTTTTAATTTATAAAAAAACTCTAAACTAATTTATTTTGTGCCAGGTTATTTTGTGGAAGTGGCATAAATACTAATACTAACTTATAAAATACTTTTGTATTTTAACTAAACTAAAATATTGTGGAAATTAAATAAAACTATGAAAAGAAAATAAATAAAAAGAAAACAAAACAGAAAAACAAAAGACAAAAAATATATATATAAGAGAAACCCCCCTGGCATTGGCCCAGCTGACCACAGGCCCAACTGGGCCAACCCACCCGGCCCAACCGGCCACCCCCCATTCCCCATATCC
>NC_041380.1:237344302-237361169 GCF_002162155.2 Triticum dicoccoides | reverse complement strand
CTGCCTCCTCCGCCATCGTCGGCCTACATCCTCTTCGCCGGACCGTCCCCGTCTCTCCACCTCGACCCCCGCTGCCCCCGTCCCTACGCATCACGGTGAGGCCCCACCTCCTTCTGTTTTCCCCCACTCACCGTGCTCACCTCCCCCTGGGCGCGATGGCCGGCGCCCCGCGCACCCTTGTACGCGCCCGGGCGCATGAACCCGAGTCCCTGCAATGCCGTGCTTCCCGCGGTCGGGCCGCACCCTGGCCGCGCGCCGCCCCGCCCGGAGTGCCACCCGCGCGCGCCCGAGCTCCGCCTCGCACTTCTGCGACGCTGCCCGCAGCTCCCGACCGCCCCGACAAACTCCGCCGCGTCACGCCCCCGTAGTCGCCATTCCCCCTCGCGCCCTTGCCGCACGCGGGCGCGCGGCCTCGCCGCTGCTGCTGCATCGCGCTTGGCTTGCGCGCATGCCAACGCCGCCCGTTTTCCCCGCTGACTACCGCCGCTGCGCTGCTGCTATTGTTGCGCGGCCGCCGCTGCTCGCCTCTGGCGTCCGCTGCCACGCCCCGCCAGCGCCCGGTTCCGTCCGACGCCGCAGGGCCTCGCACGTCTGCCCCGCTCTGTCGACCCCTGGCCGCGCTGCTCCGGTCACCGCCGTGGCTGGCACCCCCCCTCTTTGGTGGCCTCGGGCCTGCAAGCGGGCGCATGCCCTGCGCCCGTCGCCCGTCTCCGCCCGCGGCGCCCGCCCGTTAAGCCCTTTGGGCCTATGACAAAGGGCCCCACGCCTAGAACGTTTATATTAAAAAAGGGAATTAAGAAAATATATATAAATAATTAATTAATAATAAAAATAATTAATTAATTGAATAATTAATTAATTCTGATTAAATTAGCTAATTAATATTAATTAACATAATGACTAATTATCCTAATTAACTATTGTTAATTAACTAACAGAGTATGAAAGTGGGACCCTCAAGTCAGTTTGACTAAGTCAATTGACTGGTTGACTGATGACATCACGCTGACCTCATGCTGACATCATAATGGCATTTTCAAATTAATTTAATTTTGTTAATTTAAAAAAATTGATTTAAGACTTTAAAAATTAATATAAAATAATCCATACCTCGGATGAAAAAACTTTGTACATGAAAGTTGCTCAGAACGACGAGACGAATCCGAATATGCAGCCCATTCGTCCGCCACGCATCCCTAGCATAGCGAACACACAACTTTCGCCCTCCAATTCATTTGTCCGAAAATGCGAAACACCGGGGATATTTTCCCGGATGTTTTCCCCTTCACCGGTATCACCTCATACCGCGTCAGGGCACCCCTAGCACCGCTACTTGTTTGGGCCTGCATCGTTATGCATCTTTTTGCATTATATTCATTGTTTCTTCCCCCTCTTCTCTCCGATAGACTACGAGACCGACGCCGCTGCTACCCAGTACGACTACGGTGTTGACGACCCCTCTCTCTTGCCAGAGCAACCAGGCAAGCCCCCCCTTGATCACCAGATATCGCCTACTCTCTTTCTACTGATTGCATTAGAGTAGTGTAGCATGTTACTGCTTTCCGTTAATCCTATTTTGATGCATAACCTGTCTTTGCTACTACTGTTGTTACCTTTACCTGCAATCCTAATGCTTAGTATAGGATGCTAGTGTTCCATCAGTGGCCCTACACTCTTGTCCATCTGCCATGCTATACTACTGGGCCCTGATCACTTCGGGAGGTGATCACGGGCATATACTATATACTTTATACTATTACATTACATGTGGTACTGTTCGGAGTTGGGGCTGAAGGGGCAGGTGGCTCCATCCCGGTAGAGGTGGGCCTGGGTTCCCGACGGCCCCCGACTGTTACTTTGTGGCGGAGTGACAGGGCAGGTTGAGACCACCTAAGAGAGAGGTGGGCCTGGCCCTAGTCGGTGTTCGCGGATACTTAACACGTTTAACGAGATCTTGGTATTTGATCCGAGTCTGGCCACTGGCCTATACACACTAACCATCTATGCGGGGATAGTTATGGGCACTCGACGTCGTGGTATCAGCCGAAGCCTTCGTGATGTCAGCGACTGAGCGGCGCGTGCCGGATTGGAACGTAAGCCTGCTCTTGTATTAAGGAGGCTAGTTCTGCTTCCGGCCGCCCTCGCAATGTGCAGGTGTGCAATGGGCAATGGGCCCAGACCCGTGCGCCATAGGATTTAGACCGGCGTGCTGACCTCTCTATTGTGCCTAGGTAGGGCTGTGATGTGTTGATCTTCCGAGGCCGGGCATGACCCAGGAAAGTGTGTCCGGCCAAATGGGATCGAGCGTGTTGGGTTATGTGGTGCACCCCTGGAGGGAAGTTAATCTATTTGAATAGCCGTGATCTTCGGTAACAGGACGACTTGGAGTTGTACCTTGACCTTGTGACAACTAGAACCAGATACTTAATAAAACACACCCTTCCAAGTGCCAGATACAACCGGTGGTCGCTCTCTCACAGGGCGACAAGGGGAGGATCATCGGTCAGGATTATGCTATGCGATGTTACTTGGTGAACTTACCTTCTGCTCTCCTCTTCATGCTGCAAGATGGAGGTGGCCAGAAACATAGTCTTCGATAGGACTACCTATCCCCCTCTTATTCTAGCATTCGGCAGTTCAGTCCACATATGATAGCCTTATTCCATTTGATACCAATGCATACATATGTAGTGTAGCTCCTTGCTTGCGAGTACTTTGGATGAGTACTCACGGTTGCTTTGTTCCCCCCTTTCCCCCTTTCTATACCCGTTTGCTGCGACCAGACGATGGAGTCCAGGGGCCAGACGACACCGTCGACGACGACTCCTACTATGCTGGAGGTGCCTACTACTACGTGCAGGCCGCTGACGACGACCAGGAGTAGATTAGGAGGATCCCAGGCGGGAGGCCTGCACCTCTTTCGATCTGTATCCCAGTTTGTGCTAGCCTTCTTAAGGAAAACTTGTTTAACTTATGTCTGTGCTCAGATATTGTTGCTTCCGCTGACTCGTCTATGATCGAGCTCATGTATTCGAGCCTTCGAGGCCCCTGGCTTTTAATATGATGCTTGTATGACTTATTTTTATTTGTAGAGTTGTGTTGTAATATCTTCCCGTGAGTCCCTGATCTTGATCATACACGTTTGCGTGTATGATTAGTGTACAATTGAATCGGGGGCGTCATAGCTCCACTGAAGGACGCAATAAGAGGAGGCGCTGAGGGAGTCCTGGATTAGGGGGTCCCTGGGCGCCCGGGCTATGTGACATGGGCCGAACTAGTGGGCCGTGAAGATACAAGATTGAAGGCTTCCCCCCATGTCTGGATGGGACTCTCCTTGGCATGGAAGGCAAGCTTGGCGTTCGGATATGAAGATTCCTTTCTCTGTAAACCGACTTTGTATGATCCTAGCCCCCTCCGGTTTCTATATAAACAGGAGGGTTTAGTCTGTAGAGGCAATCATAATCATACATGCTAGACATCTAGGGTTTAGCCATTATGATCTCGAGGTAGATCAACTCTTGTAACCCCTATACTAATCAAAGTCAATCAAGCTGGAAGTAGGGTATTACCTCCATTAAGAGGACCTGAACCTGGGTAAACATCGTGCCCCCTGCCTCCTGTTACCTTCGATCCTTAGACGCATAGTTCGGGACCCCCTACCCGAGATCATCCGGTTTTGACACCGACATTGGTGCTTTCATTGAGAGTTCCTCTGTGCTGTCGACAAATGATTCGATGGCTCGTTCGATCATCTATAATAATGCTGTTTCGGGGCAGGTTTTCCCCTCGGGCCAGAGTTTCGTATTCGGCAGCTTCGCGCTGCGTGCCAACTTGATTGGCCACCACGAGCAGATCGACAGCTACGCCCTTGGTCATCAGATCAATTTCGAGAACCTAATCTATGTCACCGATATCCGAGGAGATTTAATCTTTGAAGGGTTCGCAGCCCCGATCACCGCTCTGGCCTTGGATCTGGAGCAGGCTGTGAGGTCCGAAGACGGGAGTTTAGAGCCTGCCGGACTCTCTGCAATTACGGAACTTGATACCGGTGATCCGGAGGGAACATCGTCATCGAAAAACCCGAAGAGGAACCAAACTACCCTTGTCACTCAAGCACCGGATACCCCACCGGACTCTAAGTCCGAACTCTCGAGGTCCGTGTCAAGATGGCGCCGCCAGGTGGCTCCAACTCTGGACCGCCCCACGAACTCTCGTTTCTCTGTCCAACCCTCGCCTTTAAACGAGGCTCTGGACTTAATGCGACCACTCACCATTATGGAAGGATCGCTTCCGAATTATGCCCTGCCTAGACTAGGGTCTGAGAGTGGGGAATTTTACATCCCACTCACCACCCACTTCATAGCCACTGTCGAGGATCTAAACGACATGCTAGACTACGCCTCCGAAGACATCGACGGTATGGACGACAATGCCAGAGACGAACAAGGCCAAAACCCTCTGTTTACCGGACGATGGACGGCCACCTCCACATACGACGTGTACATGGTGGACACACCCAAATAGGATGGCGATGACGGCAAGGAGAATCCGGTTGAGGACAAGCCTGCCGAAGCCCCTCCAAAGCATCGACGTCAGCGGCGCCACTCAAAATCGCATCGCGACAAAGACGGCAATACCGGCACCGAAGACAATAATATTCCGGAGAATGTCGAAGCCCTGAAGCCCCTATAGAGCCAACATCCGAATAGGATGATTGGGAGGATGGGCAAGTAAACCCCAACGATCCTGTCGGGAACGAGGACTCAGAGGACAGTAACTACCTACCGAACTCCAAAGAGGATACGAGCCTCGGCAACGAAGATTTTATCATGCCGGAGGAACCCTTTGAACAAGAGCGCTTTAAGCGCTGGCTAATCACCACTTCAAGAAGCCTAAAAAAGAAGCAGCAACAGCTTCAGGCTGATTTGTATTTGCTCAATGACAGATGGACTAACATCCTCGTAGCCGAGGAATATGACTTCAAACACCCAACAAAGAGCTACCCAATTTGACGATGAGGCCCTGGAGCCCATACCGCGAACGCGTGGCGTTACTGACAGACCTGACCAACCACCACTTGGTCAGGACTGAGCGGCAACGCAAGCCGAACACCAGCCCACACCACCTCGCCGTAAAGGCTGGGGAACAGTGGCTTCGGGATACACCTACGACCTACGACAAGACCTGGACAATAGAGTCGGTCAGACCAGATCAATCTAAGGATCATGGGGCTATGCTCCAGCATGGGAAGATGGACATCAGGCCTGGCGCGACAAGCACAACCTCACTCGGGCCGAAAACCGTGTCCGGACTTCATCCGAACTACATCGCGACGTGGCCTGATACAGAGGCGCCGCACACCCCCTATGCTTCACCGATGAGGTAATGGAGCACCAGTTCCCAGAAGGGTTTAAACCCATGAACATCGAATCATATGACGGTACAACAGATCCCGCGGTATGGATTGAAGATTTCCTTCTCCACATTCACATGGCTCGCGGTGACGATCTACATGCCATCAAATACCTCCCCCTAAAGCTTAAGGTACCAGCTCGGCACTAGTTAAATAGCCTCCCAAAGAACTCTATAGGAAGCTGGGAAGACTTGGAAGAAACCTTTAGAGATAACTTCCAAGGCACATATATCCAACCTCCGGACGCTGATGACCTTAGCCATATAGTCCAACAGCGCGGAGAGTCAACCAGAAACTTCTGCACCAGGTTCCTAATTAAAAAGAACCAGATTGTCGACTGCCCATACGTCGAAGCCCTAGCGGCCTTTAAACACAACCTCCGCGACTAATGGCTCGCCCGACACCTTGGCCAAGAGAAGCCAAAGTCCATGACAACCCTTACAACACTCATGACCCGCTTTTGCATGGGAGAGGATAGTTGCTTAGCCCGTAGCAACAATGTGCCAGCGACCTGGGTACTTCCGAAACCAAAAACGGCAATGGCAGGCCCCGACGCAACAAACACAAGAATCAAAGCAACAATAACAATGCCGAAGACATGATAATCAACGCCGGATTCAGTGGCTCCAAATTCAGTCAGCGGAAGAAGCCATTTAAAGAAATAAAGACGGCTCATCTAGCCTGGACCGAATACAAGATTGACCCTGCCAAATTCGTGGCACCCCTGACAAGTGATGTAGGGTAGAACCCTAATCGCCTGATCTTTCCCGAAAGGAGCGGATTCCGCGAAGAACACGAGGAACAAGAGAGGGAAAATGAGGGAAAACACAAGGGGAAACAAGAGAGGAAACACTAAACCAACACGAATAAGTCACAGATGTGCTAGATCATCGAGTACATATGGAAAGATACACGATCCACGGAGAACTAAGGACGATACAAGGGTAGCCGGTCCTCTCTGTGAGGAGGTCTTGAGTTCTTCCCAAAAAGGGGTCTTGAATCTGCTTGGGGGATCTTCTCCGGTGGAGGCTCGAATCTCTGAGGAGAAGGTATCCAAGTGGATGAGCAAAGCTCTCACACAAAATATGAGCTAATCCGTTGCTAACCCTAGAAAGAGGGATGAGGACAATATTTATAGTCTAGGGGGTGAAAGGGGTACTTGGGTCTCGGCCCTTTACTATGCGCAGCCAAACGGGGCCAGATGTCCGGGCGTCGGGTCGGATGTCCGGGCGTTCGCGGAAGGTCGGATGTCTGGGTTGTGGTGGCCGGATGTCCAGGCTGGCGGGGGTGGTCTTGCTGCCTTCTAGATAGGTGGAGTCCCAATATCCGGGTGGGACGCCAGATTTCCGGGCCAGGGCCGGATGTCCGGGCTGGACGCCAGATGTCCGGGCCCTGTAAACTTGGCCGCTGGCTACTTGCTGCCGTAGACACTTCCAGGGGCCGGATGTCCGGGGCCATGGCCGGATGTCCGGGGCCTGGGAGTTGATCTTGACTCCTTCCATCGGTTCTCTTCATCCATGAAGTTGGGGACTTGTACATCTTCTCGTGCATCTTCGGGAGGGTCCTCTTGGTACCTAATCATGCACAACATCTCGGACTTAGGTAGTAGCCATGTCTCATGCATAGAAAGTGGATGTTCAGAGAGGAGTGAGTTCACCTTATCTTCGATAGCCTTGGCTCGGGCTCTTGTCATTGGTCCAAGTGGTGTTGTTGGAGGTGTAGGTGCATCCATTGGGATGATCATGGGATGCTCCGCATCATCTCCCCTCCCTTGGGGAAGATCCGTCCTCGGATCAAAATCCTCATCACCATGGTAGGGCGAGAGATCTTTGATGTTGAAGATGTCACTCACGTAGTACTTGTCACGTGGGATGTCGATCTTGTAGGCGTTGTTGTTGTAGCGATCGATCACCTTGAAGGGTCCACCCACGCGTGGTCGAAGTTTGGACTTGTGTTTGTTGGGGAAGCGGTCCTTGCGATGGTTTTAGCATCCAAAATGTCCCATTAAGCCTCCTCCATGAGATTCTTGCAAAAGCAACAAACGAAGAGAAGACTCGGGGATGCAAAGCTTGTTAGCTCTCATAAGATATCCATCTTTGATGTAATAGCGTTCCCAAGATGTGTGCATCAAACACTTGGCATAAGGAGTAGCAAAAGTAGGGTCATGCTCATACAAGTCTTTTATGTGCTCAAAGCCAATTACATTTAACTCAAGTTGAGTAACAAGCATGCATATGCTGGAAAGGGCATCCGCCACAATGTTTTCCTTACCTTTAATGTACTTGATGACATAAGGAAAAGACTCAATAAATTCACTCCATTTAGCATGACACTTGTTTAACTTAGTTTTTCCCTTAAGGTACTTGAACGTTTCATGATCGGTATGAATGATGAATTCATGAGGGCGAAGAAAGTGTTCCCATTCATGCGAAATGCGGACTAATGCATATAGCTCTTTGTCATAGATGGGGAAATTGAGTTCCGCTCCGGAAAGTTTCTCGCTAAAGTAAGCTATGGGGCGTTTCTCTTGCATTAACACACCTCCTATACCATTACCACTAGCATCGCAATGAATCTCAAATGGCTTTTGAAAGTCGGGTAAAGCAAACATGGGAGCATGAGTAAGCAAATTCATAAGCTCATTGAAAGCGGTATCTTGGGATGGTCCCCAAACAAAAGGCGCATTCTTCTTGCTCAAAGCATGCAAAGGAGAAGTGATGGTGCTAAAATCTTTCACAAAGCGACGATAGAAACCCGCAAGGCCAAGAAAGCTACGCACTTGTTGCAAATTGGTTGGTTGTGGCCAAGTCTTAATAGCATTGATCTTGGACTCATCAACATGAACACCCTTGGAAGAGACAACAAAACCCAAGAAAACGAGCTTGTCAATGCCAAAAATGCATTTCTCAATATTAGCATATAGATGCCCTTTTCAAAGAGTTTGTAAAACGGTTCGGACATGGGTGACATGCTCTTTGAGAGACTTGCTAAAAACAAGGATATCATCGAAGTAGACCACAACAAACAGACCAATGTAAGGGCGAAAGACATGATTCATAAGACGCATAAAAGTACCCGGTGCTTCTGATAGACCCATAGGCATGACTAACCACTCATACAACACAAACTTGGTTTTGAAAGCGGTTTTCCATTCATCACCCTCTTGTATGCAGATTTGATCGTAACCACTCTTAAGATCAATTTTGGAAAATATAGTGGCACCACTAAGTTGATCAAGAATATCATCAAGGCATGGAATGGGATACCTATAGCGAACGGTGATAACATTGATAGGTCTACAATCGGAGCACATGCTAAAGCTAAAGTCTCGTTTTGGCACAAGAATGACCGGGATGGCACACGACAAACTTTCACACACATGTCCATGGTCTATGAGATGCTTTACTTGCCTTTGTATTTCTTTGGTTTCTTCGGGGTTAACGCGGTAGGGAGCTTTGTTCGGAAGCGGTGCTCTAGGGTTGAGGTCGATGCGGTGCTCAATGCCTCGTAGTGGAGGTAGTCCCAGATGTAGCTCATTGGGGAAAACATCGTGAAATTCCTGCGAAAGAGAATACAACACTAGAGGAAGAGTGTGAGAGGTGTTAGCTTGTGGTGCATTCTCCTTGCACAAAAGGACGTAGTGTAGTACACTAGATGGGTTGTCACACACTTCTCTTTTCTCACTTTTGGTGGCAAATAGGACTAATTTCTTCTTTTCGCTCATCGTGGAGGTGCTCGATTTGGGCTTGTGGCGCTCGCTCTCTTTTTGGTGGCTCACTCTCTCACTATTATCTCCATGATGGGTGGCTTGCTTGTCGGCGACAACTTGGCTTGGAGACATCGGATGAAGTACGTACTCCATTCCCTTCATATTTAAGATGTAGTGGTTCGTTCGGCCGTTGTGGATGACTCCTCTATCAAATTGCCATGGGTGTCCAAGGAGAAGGTGGCAAACGGTCATTGGAATGATGTCGCACTCTGAGTTGTCTTCGTAGGCACCAATTTTGAAGGAGACTTGTACTCGATGCTCGACTTGGATAGTGCCGGAGTCGCTAAGCCATTGCACTTTGTATGGATGTGGGTGCTTCGTCTTGGGCAATTGGAGCTGGGAGCAAAGTTCTTCACTTGCGAGATTATGACAACTCCCTCCATCGATGATGACTTTGACGGATCTTCCATTGATGTCGGCCTTCGTGTGGAATATGTGGAATCTTTGGTCTTCTTCTTGGTGATGTTGGAGAGTCAAGACCTTGGAGACAAAAAGAGTGGGACTTGAATCTTCATCGCAAAATACTTGTTCCTCTTCATCGTTCACTTGCCGGTGCATGGCGACTTGTTCAAGAGCGTCCATTTCTCCTTCACTCATCGAGTCGTAGGTTCCGTCGTCGTTGAGGATCATGGTCCGCTTGTTGGTGCACTCATAGGACTTGTGGCCTCGGCCTCCGCATGTGAAGCATTTGAAGGAACTTGTCTTGACGGTCTCATCGGTGGGGGTTGATGATGATGAAGCTCTCGGCTTGATGTTGCTTGTAGTAGGAGGATGACTTGGAGTTGATGAAGCTTTCTTGGAACTCGACTTGTCGACGTTGCTTGTAGAAGGCTTGGTAGACGGTGTTGGAGTCGTTGAAGCTTGGGTGTTGGAGAAGCCGTATGACTTGGATGAGAACTTGGCATACTTGTAATCATCTTGCACTTGACGTTCCGCTTTGGTAGCTTGATGCACTAGATTGATGAGGTTCGAGTATGGTGGGAAGTCGGCGATCTTCTTGATAGGATGGTTGAGTCCATTCAAGAAACATGCCATTGTTTGCTCATCATCTTACATGACGTTGGCTCTTATCATGGCAATCTCCATCTCCTTGTTGTACTCTTCAACGCTCTTGGTTCCTTGCTTGAGTAGTTGAAGTTTCTTGAAGAGGTCGCAGTTGTAGTAGGTAGGCACAAAGCATGCTCTCGTGACATCCTTCGTTTGCACCCAAGTAGTGATGGGTGGTTCACCTCTTGCCTCTCGGCACTCGATAACTTGTTCCCACCAAATGAGGACATAGTCTTGGAATTCGAGGGATGCCATCGCGATCTTCTTCTCTTCGTTGTAGTTGTGCAAGCGGAAGATTTTGTCAACTTTCAATGCCCATGAAAGGTATTATTCGGGATCGTTGCTTCCATTGAACTCTGGCATGGTGAACTTTAGCTTGCCGTAGCATTCTCTTCATTGTGTTGGGGTCGGGGATGATGACGTCCGTGTTTTTGATGATTATGAAGCTTGTGTTGCTCTTGGTGAGGAGGGTTGTCAACCTCATGTTGATCTTGTCATGGAGGATTTCCATTGTCTTCATGCTCTTGATGAACTTGATGTTCTTGGCGAGATTGTGGAGGAGCTTGTCGAGCTCAAGGAGGAACTTGAGTAACTTGACGGTGCACGCGAGCATGGAATCTTCTTTCTTGAATTTCTTTGCAAAGTGCTTCTTCTCATTCATGAGCTTGTTGGCCTCGGTTGGCTACGGCTCAACTTGAATCTCAGAGGGCTTGTTGCACCGCAAGTGCTTGAGCTTCACGGAGTTCTTGTTCTTGGCCTTGTCGGTGAAGACGTGCTCGCTCTTCCTCTTCATGTTGGCGTTGTCGTTGCCGTTCACGTGCTAGCGCAAAAGCCGCTTGGGTTTGACGTTGTCGGTGCTCTTGAGAGTTGGTGTCACATAGAGGATTGAGGCTTGCTTGACGATCATTGCACGCGGCATGGCGAAGAGTCTTCGATGATGGTGTACTTTAGCCGGAGAGGGTGAAGTCGGAGTGTCGACTTGAGCGGGTCCTACTTGAAGAGGACGACGTGGAAGAAGAGCGGTTGAGCAACAAAGCGTGAACCGCATCCATCCTTGCGTCATTCTCTTGCTTGTGATCGTCGAGCTTGTGGGCGAAGTAGTCCCTTGTATGTTGCTCGGAGAGTCGCAAGTCGGCGGCGAGGTTGTCGATGCATTCACTCATTGCTTGTTTCTCTTGATGCAAAGCACGTTGTGCACCAAAGAGGTGGCTCTTGGTGATGTAGGAGTTCATGTCGTTGTCGTGCTCAATGAAGAGTGGGTTGGTAGAAGTACTTGGCCAATCCATCATCCAAGAAAAATGTGAGTGGTAGAAAGAGAAGAACGAATACCAAATGTACCTTGACCGAATTTGAAAGAGGATCGATGATCACTTCAATGTGGACAAGGAAATAGCACAATTGGTACCAATTCTTGTAGGTTTCTCACACCTACACAAGTAAAATCTTATGGTGGAGCTTGGTTAGGATGGTGGCACAAAATTTGGTGCAATTGTAAGTGAGCTTCAATAATGTTGGAAAAGATTCGCAAGATTGCAATGCAACAAGTAGACCAAGCAATATAAGGTACACGTAAACACACACGCAAAAAGATAAGTGGGGTCGTGCAACCAAGGGTGAGCCAAAACATGGAGTCCACAAAAATGCTCTTTTTGCACAACACTAGAGAGACGCTAGCACGATTGCACAATAGGCGGATACAAAGACTTGTGCACAACCTACTAAGCAAAAATGCTACGACTTCTATCCCAAGTATGCTCTATGCAAGGTGTTTCTATGATGTGATCCAAGATGATCGAGTATGACAATCTTAACGTTGTATGATGCTATGGTTCTTGCTTAAAAGCTCTTTGCTTATCTTTCCCTTGTTCTTAAAAGCTTGTTTGGCTCTTGGTTGTTTGAGCTCTTTTCTCATGAAATGCTTGATGAACCAAGATAGCAATTGTGTATGCGATGACAACCTTGTGACACAAGAGATGATACCAAGATATGCAACAATGATGTATGTATGCTATGGGAAGTATGATCACTAATGTGCACAAGTCTCGTTGCGGGCAATACTCAATGGCTAGTCTCGATGGTAAGCAAGGAAAATGAGTAAGGCTATGATGGCTATCAATGTAATGGCAAGTGATATGTCCAATACCAAGATGAGGTTACCGTTTCTTGCAGACGATATGGTGTCAAAATGGTAGCACAAATACCAAGATGTAGTCGAGGTGGTCGTTGTTGATGAGATGTTCGTGGCGAAGATGAGCGGCAGTGATGTTGATGTCGAACCGTACCTAAATAGCCGAAACACAAGTAGGACACGATACCGCAACTCAAAATTTCGAAGCAAAATGGCACCAAAATTGTCGAAGTTGGAGTTGGTAAGTGGTGGTTGTGTATTTGGTATATGGTGCTACTATGCGGAAGTGGTGGCGGTATGCAGAAGTATATGTGGGCACTGGAACAAAATTTGGCGAAAAATGGTCCGAAAACGGGCGGTGGAGAGGAAGTGGTGCTGCCAGGGGTCGGATGTCCGCGCCTGATGGCCAGATGTCCGGGGCGCCAGATGTCCGGGCTCTAGATCCCTCAATGGATTCAAAGATCTTCGCGAGGAGAGGTCAAATCCGGGCAAAATTCAGAGGAATTTGTGGATGGAAATTGGGGAAAAGTGGATTGAAAGCTAGATCTACCTGCAACACACGAAATCCGCAGATCAAATCCAACAAAACTTCATCTCAATAACAAATCACAAAAAATTGGGATATTTTTGGTGGGGATTGTCAAAATTGGGGAAGAAGACAATAAAATTAGGCTAGAAAACAACGAGGGGAGGCTCCGAAATCGTGATCAACATGGCTCAGATACCATGATGATGTAGGGTAGAACCCTAATCGCCCGATCTTTCACGAAAGGAGCTGATCCCGCGAAGAACATGAGGAACACGAGAGGGAAACGAGGGAAAACACAAGGGGAAACATGAGAGGAAACACTAAACCAACACGAATAAGTCACACATGTGCTAGATCCTCGAGTACATAAGGAAAGATACACGATCCATGGAAAACTAAGGACGATACAAGGGTAGTCGGTCTTCTCCGTGAGGAGGTCTTGAGTTCTTCCCTAAAGGTGGTCTAGAAAGAGGGACGAGGAGAGTATTTATAGTCTAGGGGGTGAAAGGGGTACATGGGCCTCGGCCCTTTACTGTGCGCAGACAGACGGGGCCGGACGTCTGGGCGTCGGGCCGGATATCCGGGCGTTCGCGGAAGGCCGGATGTCCGTGCTGTGGTGGCCAAGTACTTCCCTAAAAGGGGTCTTGAATCCGCTTGGGGGATCTTCTCCGGTGGAGGCTCGAATCTCCGTGGAGAAGGTAAGCAAGTGGATGAGCCAAGCTCTCACACAAACATGAGCTAAACCTTTGCTAACCCTAACTAGAAGGAGGTGGGGGAGTATATATAGTCTAAGCCACGAAGGGGTAAGTGGGAAAGAGGGATACATGGGCCCTTGGCCCGTTCACTGTGCACAGACAGGCGCCAGATGTTCGGGCTGGAGGCTGGATGTCCGGGGCTTCACGACGGGCCGGATGTCCGGGCTGGCGGGGTTGGTCTTGTTCCTCTCGGGTTCGGCGGTGTCCGGATTTCCGGGGCCAAGGCCGGATGTTCGGGACTTGGCGAGGAGCCAGATGTCCCGGGTAGACGCCGGATGTCCGGGGCCTATAGCATTTGGCGGCTGGGAGGCTGTTGTTGTAGGGGTCATCTCCAGCGGACGGATTTCCGAGCCTCGGGCCAGATGTCTGGATCCTGGAGCTGTCTCCGTCTTCTTCCGTCGTTGCTTCCGCACACGCTTGGCCTTGGTCCTTGGGTTCTCCATGGTCTCCTCGGGTGTACCTAGGTATGCACAAGGTCCGTGCTTGAAGTAGCATTCATGTCTTACATGCGGAAAGGGAAGATTCGGAAAGGAGCGAGTTCACCTTGTGTCCAATGGCGTATGCTCGAGTGTACATGGGATGATCGTAGGATGCTCCGCATCACCATCCGGGCACCTTTGATACAGACCGACCGCTTTATGGCATCTAGCCGGGGGAAGGCACTGAGTAGCCACTTCACAAGCCTGAAGTAGCTGTCGGGTATGGGCTCGGCGTGCCAGAGATGGATTATAATATCCCTCATAGCTAATCCGGCCACCCTATGCAGTTCGGTCAACTGTTTCAGCTAATCACTGTGGGGTACCGGATGCTCTGGCGCAAGGTACTGCGACTGGAACAGCTTCTCTGTCGAGCTCCCCTCTTCGGCTCGAAAGAACTCCGCAGCATCAGCAATACTCTAGGGCAGATCCGCAAACTCTCCTAGAGAACTCCAAACCCGGATCAGTAAGAGGTACCTTCTCCTCACAAATTTGCTCTGCATATTAAAGGCCTTACCTGCCGCGATCTTCTTGGCCTCTTGATTCTCCCGGTAGGTGCCTTGGTCTTCAACCCGGGCGTCCTATGCGCTTTCGAGGGCCTTAGCAAGTTCGGCATCTTGATGTGTAATCTTGCGCTCCAAGCACTCACATTTTCTTATGGCATCCTGGAGCTCTTGCGCAACTTCCTCTACCCTTGATTCATGCTTTTGGCGGGTGGCCCATTCCTCCTCCACCCCCTTCTTGGCTTCGGCCAGCGCGTTCTTGAGGGTCTCGACCTCAAACGCGTCACCTATAAGCATAATTACAAAACTCAGCAAGATAATAAAATAGCAAGTCATATCATTTCATATGTGAATAGGTATCACATAGCTTGCTTCTCCTCCAATCGTTTGTTGGTGCGGATGAGCTCTTCATCGGCCTGCTCCAGCCTCCGCTTTAGTTTGGATACTTTGGCGGTATGGGTGGATGCCGCTAACTTCAAAGCCTATTTGTTCAAATAGACATGTATGATCATCTCCTGCGAAATATTCGATCCTCTGTTTGGCCTCTCTTCACGAACGCCGAACAGAGTTTCAGGGGCTACTAACTATACACAGGCATCCTTTTTATATAGATAAAAAGTACTACATCCATATCTCAAAGCCTGTTAGAAGGCTGATGTAGGCTTCGTTCAATCCATTTTTAGCGGACCGAACCCTTTCCACTATCGTACCCATAAGGGTACGACGGTCTTACACAATGGAAGCACTCTAAAGTGCTTCCACCAGATTGCTTGGCGCCTCTGGATTAACAAAGGTCATTGGTGGAGTTGACGCGCCCCCTTCCTTCAAAGGAGGCTGCTCACCTGATCCCGGTGCCATGTGGGTCTCCGGAATGACATTCAGTTGGGGGCCAGAGTGGGCTTGGCCCCCGTTGCCAATCTCCATGGGGGTCGGTTCCCCCATGTTCTTGGCAGCAGAGGTATTCCCCTCTGGCGCCACCTTGACAGCTTCCTGCACCTTTCCATTGCCCGGAAGGGTCCCTCGGGATAACACTTCGGTGTTGTCCTTAGCAGTGGGTGGGGAGGCCGGCGGAGGCGACTCGCTCTCCATCATGTTCGAGCCTAGCGAATTCCCAGAAGGCGATGATCGCCGGGGGAGATCACGGGCCGGATTACAATACGTGATTATGTGTGTTAGGATCACAAGGCATAAAGCCAGATATATACATTATCCTTAAATACTTACGATTCGGCCGAAGGCTTCGGCATGGGGTTCCATTCGGGGACGGCTTCGACGTCCGATTCCAAATCATCTGAAAGGGAGAGTTTCCCCTTCTTGAACGCATCCGCCTCTAGATCCGCGGAAGCCCCCCTTTTCTACTTTCCCCCCTTAGGGGGAGAATTGTTCTCCTCCACTTCCTCCTCGTCTTCTTTGTGGGAGGAGAGAGCTTCGGTATCTTCGGATGTTATGTCCGAAGTACCTTTGGGGCGAAGGCCACTTCAGACCTCCTTATCCTTCTTCTTGGCCTTCTTTTCCGGCGCCTGGTACGGCATTGGAACCGGCATCTTTGTTAGAAGAGAAATAGCAGGGTCTTCAGGCAGGGGAGCCGGACACCTGAACCACTCTGCCTTCTTCGTCCAGCCCTGGGGGACAGGGGGAAGATTTAAACTTACTCTTTGGATCCACAAATCAAGGATATGATTAGAAATCTGAAAAACTAACTGTAGTGGCTGGATGAGCGCAGTCGCGGCCGAGGTCTTCGGTCGTTGGCGGACATGTCTTTTGGGTCTTGAAAAGCATCTTCCATATATCTTCGTGCCTCGTGCCGAAGAACCGTTGCAAGGTCTGAGGACTTCCCAGATTAAACTCCCACCTATGGAGAGTCCGGCGTTGGCAAGGAAGAATCCAGCGAAAGAGCATCACCTGGAAAATGCTGGCAAGGCTTGTGTTCTTCTCCACCATGCCCTTGATGCGCTTTTGCAGCGTCATCACCTCGTCGGATGACGCCCAATCTAGGCCCTTCTTGAGCCATGATGTGAGCCGCATTGGTGGACCGGTTTTGAACTCAGGAGTGGTGGCCCAGGTCGCGTCACGAGGTTCCGTAATGTAGAACCACTCCTGTTGCCACCCCTTCACGCTCTCTACAAAAGTCCCCTAGGGCTAGGTGACATTAGGGAGCTTCCTCACTATGGCGCCGCCGCACTCCTCGTGTTGACCCTCGACCACCTTCAGATTCACATTGAAGACCTTGAGCCATAGGCCAAAGTG
>NC_041380.1:237334975-237343851 GCF_002162155.2 Triticum dicoccoides | reverse complement strand
GATGAATGCCGAGATGTTGAGGAATGAATTTGGAGCAAGATCATGGAAATCTAGCCCGTAATAGAACATGAGTCCACGGACGAAAGGGCGGAGGGGAAACCCTAGCCCGCGAATGAAGTGGGGGATGAACACTACCCTCTCATTGGGCTCTGGTGTGGGAGTGATCTGCTTTTTGGCAGGAAGCCGATGGGCGAATTCCTTGGGTAAATACCCCGCTTCCCGGAGTTCCTTGATGTTCTCCTCCATGATGGAGGAGGCCATCCACTTACCCTATGGTCCAGATCTGTACATGGTCGGAGTGTTAGTTGGGGACAGAAGGGGTTGAAGCTAGGGTGCTTGAGCTCAAGGATAGACAGCCTGAGGAGGAAGAAGGTGTGGGGTGAAAGGGCGGATCTTTATCTTCTTATAAATGCAGTGAATGTCGAACGTCCCCCAACAATCCTTAAAACTCGCCTATTCCCCAGAAGTTGTGCGAGTGGCATGTTTGGATTACCCAAATCCGTATTGATGAGAATCCTGCAACAAGGGGACACGATCTCTGCTTTGACAAGACGTGTTAATGAATACCGCATCTCGAAATGCAAGGCGGGAGGCCGAAAACGGTTCGAAATAATAATAAGGCCGGAACACAATACCTCACCGAAAAAGTTGTCTGAAGACATAACCTATTTTTGTTTAAGTATTTTGCCCTTGCGGTTCAGGGTTGTAACTATTGTACAAAGCCAGATATAGTTCTTTTGATCAACTACTTTGGAGTATTCGGAGAAGGAACCCGCCTTGCAATGCTGAGGACAATTTGTGAGCCGGACACATCGTCATTGAAGCCGGGTTCATGGGCTACTGAGGGAGTCCTAGATTAGGGGGTCCCCGGGCGTCCAGGCTATGTGACGTGGTCCCTACTAGTGGGCCGTGAATATACAAGATAGAAGGCTTCCCCCCGTGTCCGGATGGGACTCTCCTTGGCGTGGAAGGCAAGCTTGGCATTCGAATATGAAGATTCCTTTCTCTGTAAACCGACTATGTACGATCCTAACCCCCTTCGATGCCTATATAAACAGGAGGGTTTAGTCCATAGAGGCAATCATAATCATACAGGCTAGACATCTAGGGTTTAGCCATTACGATCTTGAGGTAGATCAACTCTTGTAACCCCTATACCCATCAAAGTCAATCAAGCAGGAAGTAGGGTATTACCTCCATTAAGAGGGCGCGAACCTGGGTAAACATCATGTCCCCTGCCTCTTGTTACATTCGATCCTTAGACACACAGTTCGGGACCCCCTACCCGAGATCTGCCGGTTTTGACACCTACAGGCGCCGCACCAGAGGACGCCGCACCGAAGGACACAAGGATAATTGATGAAGAACATTTAGTCGACCACCATGTTATTTTATTTTATTTTTCATCAATCAATTATGCCATTATTTTCGATTAGTCGTGAGATTTTGTAATTCGAGATTGAACCTTGTTTGAGAAGAATGAATAAATGATTGGTGTGATTATAATTGTGCATTAGTATGGGTAGTTCTATTTTCTCATTAGACCCTTGTTCTATTCTAATTTCTCATGCAATCGAAAACACCAGATGCCTCCGAGATGTGACCCTAGATTCATTTTCCCACAGGAGCTCACCCAGCTGATCCAACAGCAGAATGCCTTGATGCAAATGCTCATCCAGAACGAAGGAAACAACAACAACAACAACAACAACAACAATCCACCGCCACCACCCCCTGTCGACAACCTGATCTGGTTCCTAAGGCTGAATCCGCCGGTGTTCTCTAGCAGCACCGAGCCGATTGTAGCTGATGATTGGCTCCGCAAGATTGGAGGGAGCTAGCAACTATTGGATGCACAAATGTTGAGAAGGTGCGTTTTTCCGCACATCAAATGGATGGACCCGCAACCTCTTGGTGGGATAACTACACCACCACCTATCCCATCACAACCATCACATGGGATCAGTTTCAGCAGGCCTGCCACACCGCTCATGTCTCAGCTGGAGCCATGAGTCCGAATAAGCGTGAGTTCCGCAACTTACGACAGGGAAATCATACTGTGGGGCAGTACGTGGATGAGTTCAGCCAGTTAACTCGCTATGCCCCGGGTGATGTGGACACAGATGCCGCAAAACAGGAGAAGTTCCTCGAAGGACTTAATGATGAGCTGGGAATGCAGCTGATGGTGGCCACCTTCAATAACTACCAGGAGCTGGTAGACAAGGCCGTCATCCTTGAAGGAAAGCAACAGAAGATTGATAGCCGCAAGCGGAAGTATAGTCAGGGGAAGTACAACTCGGGAGCTCAGCAGAAGCCCCGCTACACCCCATACCTGGGATTCACACCCATCACACCCATGGAGGACACAACCATGGAGGGAATGGGAACAATCGCAACATCAACAGCAACTTCAAGTTGGGAAATGGAGGCAATGGCAACCAGCACCATCCTGCTCCTGCTCAGAAGGATCTAAGTCATATCACCTATTTCAAGTGCCAAAAGACAGGACACTATGCCACCGATTATCAGGAGGCCAAGCGGGGAAATGGAAACAACAATGGAAATGGAAGCTCATCAACCAAGAAGCCCAATCCTTTTCCTCATGCCCAGGTGAACCACATCGACGTGGAGTACATCTATGATCAGCCAGACATTGTGGTTGGTAAGTTTTTATTAAATTCACGTCCAGTATTGGTACTATTTGATTCTGGTGCAAAACATTCATTCATATTAAGGGTTGTTGTGGAAAAATACAGGTTGCCCACTAGAAGCCTTAGAACCCCTCTTTAGGTCACTTCCCCAGGGGGGAGATGATGGCAGGCTTAGGCTGTCATTCAACCCTCAGCATCAGAAATCATGATTTCCCCGCAGACCTCATAGTATTGGAATCCCAGGGATTGGACGTGATCCTAGGTATGGACTAGTTGACAAAGTTTGAAGGAAACATCCACTATGCCTGCAAGATGGCTTTTCTCACCACTCCGGAGCAGAAGAGGATCAAGTACGTATCCAGACGCACACCGATGAAGAATCAGGTGAATTCTCTCACGAGAGTTGTACATGAGGAAGTACTCGTAGTGCAAGATTTTCCCGATGTATTTCCGGAGGAATTACCAGGAATGCCACCGGACAAAGACATTGAGTTTTTGATTGAGTTATTGCCCGGCACAGCCCCAATATCGAAAACACCTTATCGGATGCCCCCAAACAAGTTGGAAGAGATCAAGAAGCAAATTAATGAGCTATTGGAGAAGGGATATATTCGGCCAAGCTCGTCACCTGGGGGAGCCCCAGTTCTTTTGGTAGAGAAGAAGGATGGAACCCTAAGAATGGTTTTGGATTATCGTTCGTTGAACGGTGTGACCATCAAGAATAAGTACCCCCTGGCGATGATTAATGATTTATTTGATCAGCTAGTTGGAGCCAAAGTATTCTCCAAGATCAATCTTCGATCAGGGTATCATCAGCTAAAGATTCGTGAATAGGATATACCCAAAACAACTTTCACCAGCAGGTATGGTTTATATGAGTATACCATCATGTCATTCGGATTGAGTAATACCCTTGCGTATTTTATGAGCATGATGAACAAGGTATTTATGGAATATCTGGACAAGTTTGTCGTGGTGTTCATCGATAACATATTGGTTTTCTGCAAGAGCGAGGAAGAGCATAAGGAACATTTGCGTCTAGTTCTGGAGAAACTCCGAGAACATCAGTTATATGCCAAGTTCAGCAAATGTGAATTTTGGTTGAAGGAAGTCAGATTCCTCGAACATGTTATTTCAGGAGAAGGAATATCAGTCGACCCCACCATGGTTGAATCGGTTACCAAATGGCAATCCCCCACCTTAGTCAAGGAGATCCGCAGTTTTCTTGGACTTGCAGGATATTATCGGGGATTTATTGAGAATTTTTCCAAGATTGCTAAACCCATGACCAAGTTGTTGAAGAAAGAAACCAAGTACATTTGGACCGAGGATTGTGAAGCCAGATTTCAGGAGCTGAAGAAACATTTGGTTAGAGCCCAAGTGCTCATTTTGCCGGACATACAAAAGGATTACCGGATATATTGTGATGCTTCTCGTCAAGGACTCGAAGGAGTGCTCATGCAAGAAAGAAAAGTTGTAGCTTATAGCTCTAGACATCTATGACCTCACGAGATGAATTATGCCACACACGATTTGGAGTTAGATGTCGTAGTGCAAGCACTCAAGACCTGCAGACATTTCCTTGTCGGAAATAGTTGTGATGTTTACACGGATCATAAGAGCTTAAAGTATATTTTCATGCAGAAGGAGTTAAACCTCAGGCTGAGGAGATGGCTAGAGTTGATCATGGACTATGACATGAGATTGCATTATCACCCAGGGAAGGCAAATGTTGTAGCAGATGCCTTGAGCCATAAAATCTATGTGAAGACCCTCATAGCCGGAGGATTACCACAGGAATTAGCCGACGATCTCAGAGAGCTCCGACTAGAGATAGTACCAAGAGGATTGGTCACCACATTGGATATTCAATCCACTTTGACTGAAAGAATCCGAGAATCCCAGAAGACGGACAAGGAAATTGCAGAGATAAAGGAAAGGATGAGTAACGGAAAGGCTAAAGGTTTTGATGAAGATGAGCATAGAACTTTATGGTTTGAGGATCGTATCTATGTGCCCAATGACCCAGAGGTCAGGAAGTTAATTCTTCAGGAGGTCCATGATTCACCATACTCGATTCACCAGGCAACACCAAGATGTATCTGGACTTGAAGGAAAGTTTCTGGTGGACAGTTATGAAGAAGGATATTGTCGAGTACGTAGCAGTATGCGATGTTTGTCAGCGAGTAAAGGTGGAACATCAGAAGCCGGTAGGGTTACTTCAACCTTTGCCGATACCCGAGTGGAAATGGGAAAAACTTGGAATGGATTTTATCACGGGATTACCCAGGACCCGTTCAGGTTATTATTCTATCTGGGTAGTGGTTGATCGCTTGACCAAGGTAGCTCATTTCATTCCCGTGAAGACCACATATACCAATGCTAAGTTAGCTAAGATGTACATGACCAGGATCGTATGTGTGCATGGAGTTTCGAGGAGTATCGTGTCAGATAGAGGAACAAAATTTACCTCAAACTTTTGGAATTAGTTGCATGAAACTTTGGGTACAAGGCTGGAGTTTAGTACAACTTTTCATCCGTAGACAGATGGACAGACCGAGAGAGTCAATCAGATTCCGTAGGACATGTTGAGAGCCTATGTGTTAGACTATGGGTCTAGATGGGATGACAATTTGCCATACGCAGAGTTCTCGTACAACAACAACTATCATACCAGTCTGAAGATGGCCCCTTTCGAAGCTCTATACGGAAGGAGGTGCAGAACACCATTGTTGTGGGATGGTGTTGGAGACCGAATATTTTTTGGTCCTGATCTTATTAGAGACTCCGAAGAGAAGGTCAAGCTGATTTGAGATAGACTCAAGATAGCTCAGTCAAGGCTGAAGAGTTATGCCGATAGTAAACACAAGGAAGTAACATACGAAGCGGGAGACCGAGCATATCTCCGTGTGTCCCCACTTCGAGGAATCAAGAAGTTTGGTGTTAAAGGAAAATTAGCACCCAGGTTCATTGGCCCATACAAAATCCTCGAACATAGAGGAGAAGTTGCATACAAGCTGGAATTGCCAGAAGGATTGTCAGGAGTTCACGATGTCTTCCATGTTTCCCAGCTGAAGAAATACCATGCTGAGATGGCCGATATTCCTTTGAGAGATACAGTGCCCCTAGAGGCCATACAGCTTGACAATGATCTGACTTATGAGGAGAAACCTGTCAGAATTCTTGAGACTGCGAAGAGAGTTACCCGCAGCAAGATCATCAAGTTCTACAAGGTTCTATGGAGCCACCACTCTGAGGAGGAAGCCACCTGGGAGCTAGAAGAAGATCTCCGTCGAGACCACCCGCACCTATTTGCAAGCCAACCCGAATCTCGAGGGTGAGATTCATCTTAAGGTGGGTAGGTTTGTAACATCCAAAATTTTCAATTTGGAATGTTTTACAATTATTAGCTAATCATATATGCATTTTGTTTGAATTGAGTGACGTTTGGGAACTTCATTTGAGTTTTGTCTGGATTCAACTTGGCATTTGAAGTTCATTTCAAATATCCCTAACAAATAATTTGGTCATAAGTATGAGAGGAGCTAAAATGACACTCCAAAAATGTCAGAAGAAAATAATGCCAAAAGTGTGAATTCAAATTTGGATTTATTTGGATTTTTTTTCCAAAAACAAGTTTTATAAAGTTTGGAGGGGAGGAGAGGCAGCCAAGGGGCGTAAACTATGGAGCGGGGCGCCGCACACGGCTAACAGTTGTTGTTGTATGTTCTAGCGGTACCCCTCCTCATATATATAGGTTGGAGGGGAGGAGAGGCAGCCAAGGGGGTGCCCCAAGTAGGAGGAATCCTACTTGGGGGCCTCCCAATTCAGCCTCCCCCTTCCATATTCATCCGGAGGGGGAGGAAGGAGGAGGAAGGAGAGAAGGAAGGGGGAGGCTGAACTGCTCCCCTTCCTTTCTCTCTTCCCCTCTTTCCTTATCCCCTTATTTCGGCCTACATGGGGCGCACCAGCCCCCTAGGGGCTGGTATGTCCCCTTCCTGGCCCATTAGACCCATGTAGTTGCCTGGGGGATGCCCGGAACCCCTTCTGGTGACCCGATATGTACCCGGTACCCCTGGAACACTTCTGGTGTCCAAATATCAACGACCAATATATGAATCGTTACCTCTCGACTATTTCAATACTCCTCGTCATGTCTATGATCTCATCCGGGACTCCGAACAACCGGTCACCAAATCACATAACTCATATAATACAAAATCGTCACCTAACGTTAAGCGTGCGGACCCTACGGGTTTGAAAACTATGTAGACATGACCGAGACTCCTAACGTTAAGCGTGTGCTCTGATACCATCTTGTAGCGACCAGACCTCAAACGATCCAATCTCTGTGCTCCGGTATCATCCCTGGATCAGTAATGCTGACACCACACAGTACTTGAACAATTTATAACAGAGTAGCAATCACACACTTATTACATCGAGGGTCTCAAAAGAGAACCTATTACAATAAATATGGCTTAAGGCTATCTAATAACGATAACAGCAGAAGGCTTGGAAGATAAGTGAGTCCATCAACTCCAACGGCATCACTGAGTATAGAACCACGACCTAAAACTCCTTAATCATCGTGTGACAAGTCTGCAACATTAACGTTGCAGCCCGAAATGGGTCAGCACATGGAATATGCTGGCAATGTAACACATAGAGAGTAATGGAATGAAACAGCTATTCTATATGCATATTTGGCTGGTGGAAAGCTCTATGGTTAGAGTTTTGCATAAAGCCAATTTTTCCCTACTGCAAAGGAATAAATTTATTTAACTATCATGGTGGTTGTTAAACATTGAGAATGGTTGACAGCATTCTCAATCCCAATTAAGCATCATCATTAAACAAAACCGAACAAAATTAATTTTTGAGTAACATGTTGAGATTCACATGATAATCCAGGTACTAGATACTCAAGATGTCCATGACCGGGGACACGGCTAACCATGATTAGTTTATACACTCTACAGAGGTTTGCGCACTTTTCCCCACAAGACTCGATCGCCTCCGTTTGGTTTCTCGCACTACATGGTGTTTGAGAAATGTATGACCGAGACATAGTCTTTCAGAAGCGCTAGCACCTTACGATGGGTAGACAGTACCACCTACATCCCCTACATTTACTAGTCTACCACTGTAAGAGTTCGCACGACTTAGTCAACTATGCTAGAGCCCATAATAGCTTGTGGCTGCACACGGAAGTTTCTAGCATGAATAATCTCATGATCCCTTTGAGCCTGGGTGGCGGTCCATAAAGAAAATCAGGCAATCCTGGAATAACCAGGTACCTCAATCCACCCAGATGTTTGTTTAAGTTGCCACCTTAAATAAACCATTAATTAACAATCTCACATATGTCGTGGATACAGTCACCCAATCCACGTCTACTAGCATAGCATGGCAATAAGCAACGTAGAAGTAACTCCCAAAGGTTTGATAATTAAACAGGTAATAGGTACTACCTCAACTACTTCCCAAAGCCACAATTTAATTAGATCCTAATCATGCAATGTGTGGGGATTGATCTAATGCAATAAAACTAGGTAGTAGGAGGTATGATCAAAGTGTTACTTGCCTTGCTGATGATCCGGGAAACCTAGCGATTCAAAGTAACAAGCGGCGCACTCTGGGTACTCTATCGCAAACAAAAAATTATACAATAAGTACTCAACTAATGCAAAGGTAAAATCAAATAAGAGATCTAACCAGAAGGTTCAACTTAAGAACTCCGGTTGGCAAAAAGAATCAAATCGAACGAAGCAACAAAAGACAAACGGCAAAAGAAACAGACTTCATATACTATTCTGGATCTAAGGCAATTTTTACAAAAGCAAAAACTTGTTTGAGTTCGTTAAACGGAAAGAGGGTTTCGAGACGAAACTCCAGGCACTTGAATCGCCTGATTCCGATAAACGAGCGAAAAGTTAGACTAAAACGAAAATCGGATCAGAAATCACGATCAGAAAAATCGCGGATTTAATCCGAGAAAAAGAAAAACGATGAACGTTCGTTAAAACGAACGAACGGACGAACGCTCACTATTTAAATAAACTAGAAAACCGATCTATTTAAAAAAATCGAAACTAAAAAAAAAAGGAACAAAACCGTCGGAAAACCAAACGGTTTTTGTAAAAAAATGGCGACGGGATCGAGGTAAACCACGAGCGGCGGGTCCGGCGGCGGCGGTGGCTCCGGCGATGGCGGTGGTGGGCG
>NC_041380.1:237284974-237334422 GCF_002162155.2 Triticum dicoccoides | reverse complement strand
GCGTGGCGGCGAGGGGTGGCGCGGCAAGGTGGCGGCGGCGCGAGGCTAGGGCGGCGCGGGCGCGACTAGGGTTTGGGAGGGCTTCCGGCTGGGCCTCCCCGGCTTTTAAAGCCGGACAGGCCTTAGTGTCCGGGTCGGACACGGCTCGTAGGTCGGTTGCACGTTTTAAAAAAAAATAGTTACGCTCAGAAAAAACAAAAGGACTACTAAACGGACTCCAAAAATCCCGAAATAAATTTTCCCCGGCTTTTAAAATCAAGCCGCACAGGATGAACATTTATTTGGGGCCTAAATGCAATTTTGGAAAACATGCATTTTTCCTAAATTTAAATAAAATAGCAAATAAAATCAAATAAAATCTTTTTTGACTTTTTTATTAAATCCTCAATATTTCTTTATTTTTGGGAAAGTCATTTTATTCCCTCTCTCATATTTTTATATTAGAAATAATTGAAGATAAAATAAATAAAATCAAATGATCCTATTCTCACAATTTGAGGCAACTCAAACATGAAAATAACGAAATCCCCAACTCTCTCCGAGGGTCCTTGAGTTGCGAAAATTTCTAGGATCAACCAAAATGCAATAAATATGATATGCAATGATGATCTAGTGTATAAAATTCCAAATTGAAAATTTGGGATGTTACAAACCTACCCCCCTTAAGATGAATCTCGCCTTCGAGATTCGGGTTGGCTAGAAAATAGGTGAGGGTGGTCCTTTAGCAAATCTTCCTCTCGTTCCCAGGTGGCGTCATCCTCCGTGTGGTGGCTCCACTGAACCTTGCAAAATTTGATAACCTTGCTGCGGGTGACTCGACTGGCATATTCTAGAATATTAACTAGTTTCTCCTCATAGGTCAAATCACTGTCTAACTGAATTGCTTCCAGTGGTACCATATCTCTCAGTGGTATGTCAGCCATCTCTGCGTGGCACTTCTTCAACTGGGATACATGAAACACGTCGTGAACTCCTGACAGTCCTTCAGGTAATTCCAACTTGTAGGCTACTTCTCCCATACGCTCCAAAACTTTGTATGGGCCTACAAAACGTGGCGCTAGTTTTCCCTTAACTCCAAAGCGCTTAACTCTTCGAAGTGGAGATACTCGAAGATAAACTCGGTCTCCGACTTCGTAAACTATCTCCTTGCATTTAGAATCTGCATAACTCTTCTGCCTAGACTGAGCTACCTTCAGCCTATCGCGAATCAATTTCACTTTCTATTCAGACTCCTTTATCAGATCCGGTCCAAACAACTGGCAGTCTCCAACTTCATCCCAAGACAATGGGGTCCTGCACCTCCTTTCGTACAAGGCTTCGAAAGGGGCCATCTTCAAACTGTATTGATAGCTGTTGTTGTAAAAGAACTCTGCATATGGCAAATTCTCATCCCAACTAAATCCATAATCTAGCGCACAAGCTCTTAGCATATCTTCCAAAATCTGATTGACTCTCTCGGTCTGTCCATCTGTCTGCGGGTGAAAACCTGTGCTAAACTCCAGTCTGGTTCCCAATGTCTCATGCAACTGATATCAGAATTTTGAAGTAAACTGGGTTCCTCTATCTAATACAATGCTCCTTGGAACTTCATGCAGACATACGATCCTGGTCATGTATATCTTTGCCAACTTTGCACTGGTATAGGTAGTCTTCACTGGAATGAAATGAGCTACCTTTGTCAAGCGATCAACTACAACCCATATCGAGTCATAGCCTGAACGTGTTCTGGGAAATCCTGCAATAAAATCCATGCCTAGCTTATCCTACTTCCATTCGGGTATCGGCAATGGTTGTAGCAATCCTGCTGGCTTCTGATGCTCTGCCTTCACTATCTGACATACATCACAAACTGCTACATACTCCACAATATCCTTCTTCACTCCGGTCCACCAGAAAATATCCTTCAAATCTAAATACATCTTGGTATTTCCTGGGTGAATCGAGTATGGCGAGTCATGGGCCTCTTGTAAAATTAACTTCCTGATCTCTGGATTATTTGGCACATAAACACGGTCTTAAAACCATATGGTATCGTGCTCATCCTCATGAAATCCCTTAGCTTTTCCTTTGCTAATTTTCTCCTTAATAGAAGCAATCTCCTTGTCAGTCCTTTGAGCTTCTCTGATTTTATCCATCAATGTAGACTGAATCTCCAATGCTGCTACATAGCCTCTTGGAACTATTTCCAAACATAGCTCTCGAAGATTTTCGGCTAACTCCCTTGGTAAATCTCCCGTCATTAGGGTGTTGACATGGCTCTTACGGCTCAACGCGTCAGCTACTACGTTAGCCTTTCCAGGGTGATAATGCAATTTCATATCATAATATTTGATGAGCTCCAACCATCTCCTTTGTCCAAGGTTCAACTCCTTCTGTGTGAAAATATACTTCAAGCTCTTATGATCCGTGTACACCTCGCAATGGTTTCCAATCAGAAAATGTCTCCAAGTCTTCAATGCATGCATTACAGCTGCTAACTCCAAATCATGCGTAGCATAATTCAAATCATGAGGCTTAAGCTGTCATGAGGCATATGAAACAACTCTCCCTTCCTGCATCAGCACTGCTCCAAGTCCTCGACGTGAAGCGTCGCAATACAGCTCATAATCCTTAGTCTGATCCGGTAAAATCAACACTGGTGAGGTAACCAAACGTTTCTTCAACTCCTGAAAACTAGCCTCACATTCCTCCGTCCATATGAACTTGGTATCCTTCTTCAACAACTCCGTCATAGGCTTCGCAATCTTTGAGAAATTCTCAATAAACCTCTGGTAGTATCCTGCGAGTCCAAGAAAACTCCGGATCTCTCCCACAGTGGTTGGTGCTTCCCACTTGGTCACGGTATCAACTTTAGTGGGATCTACTTCTATACCTTCTCCGGATATAACGTGTCCGAGAAATCCAACTTCTTTCAACCAAAACTCACATTTGCTAAACTTGGCATATAACTGATGTTCTCTGAGCTTTCCAAGAACCAAACGCAAATGTTCCTTATGCTCCTCTTCATTCTTCGAGTAAATGTCACGACCGGGTTTTCCGGGTAATAAATTTCCAGAAAAGACCGTCGTGCTCATCAGCCCCAGGATTACTGTTAGCTGATGAGGCTCCAACTTGATACAGAAATTCCAAGCAAAATACAAAATATGTAGTACAAGACCGTTCTGGCCTGTGAGTACAACAAATGGTTTCTAGTGGTTGATGGCGGAAGCGGGTTGTGAATCATCAGTGTCTATGGGACTCCAATTCCCACAGGAACAGCTGACCAGGTTAACTCCTATCTTCGCGAGGCTGCTATCTCCCTTGAGTGGGTTTCGGGGCTGGCATCGCGTCGCTCCTCTCCGTGCAAGAAAAAAATCTGGCCAAGACAATAGCCAGGGACAAGCCAGTGAGTACTTTGAATGTACTCGCAAACATTATGAACACAGGTATAATATAACAATGATGTACTAAAAATATTTTATGCTCATGACGTCAGTCACAAAAGATAAATAAATCTCGGATACGTGCAAGCAAGTTATTTATAAAATTGCAATAACATAGTAGTATTAAAATTTATGAAATAAATAACAAGCAATCCCACAGTCGGGCGTCTTAGCGACACCACATAAAGGGCTTTAAAAGAAATGCCACAGTCGGGCGTCTGAGCGACGCCACATAAAGGGCTTTAAAAGAAATGCCACAGTCGGGCGTCTGAGCGACACCACATAAAGGGCTTTAAAAGAAATGCCACAGTCGGGCGTCTGAGCGACGCCACATAAAGGGCTTCGAAAGAAACAATCATAATGAATATCCCGGAGGTAGGACCATCCCAGAGATACTCGATAATAACAATAATATCACGGGTTAGTCAATAATAATAATAATCATAGTTATCACAAGTCACAAGCAGTAATTCCATTTCTGGTTAACCGTTTCACCTCCGAAGACCGACGCTAAGACCGATACCTGACCCATCCCAGACTGTAATCCTTAACCATGGACACGGCTATTCGAATAGGTTTAATCTCTGCAGAGGGGGTACTCTTTACCCACGAGTAACGGATTTCTTTAGTCCATCGGGACTAATTCCGTCTACGGTCTTTTTGTTGAAAACACACCTAACTTGCACACACCAGCTTAACTCACCGGTGTCTGGAATCACCCACGACACCTGTCAAGCAAAACTCTAAGTGGGGAGGCTACAACCTCGCGTAGCATGGGATCAAATTTATACCGCGCGCTCTAAGGGGTGCCCCCCTCTCGGTCCCAACCGGAAACACCCATGCCCCCGGACCAGGTGGCCTGCCTACCAGCTACAACCGGTATCTTCCACCCTGGCCTCTCTGTACGGTGTGTGCTAGAAAGAGGTTGACAACTTACTGAACCGTACTCTACTTGCTGTAGAGACGAGTGGTAGTACGAAACAAGTATGGGGGTTACTGGAACAAGACTCGATCTACGGTCGACTCAGGAGGTTTAAGTATTCCCGGCATGATTAGAATAACGAATATATTTCAACCAACAGAGTCACCGCTCATATCACCTGGCCATGCCATACCAGACATAACCCTCCCGACGGAGACCGGCGACAAACTCATGCCTACCCAAGGCAGAGGTTTTCCCGGGTTCCTGCCGGTATGCATGCAAGGCACATGAGGGTGATTATCATCACAAGTGTGTTCATTTCCAACAGCATGGAAATCAATAACATGCACCCATGCATATGATCATGTCACATGAAATAACAAGTTTCTCCGAAGTGAGGTGATGTTATAAACGTGTCATCAAACACACAAAAATATTATGCCGGGGTTCAGAATGCTTGCCTTCAATGTGTGGAAAGGCAAGGTGCACTCCAAAACTTGAAACATTTCTCTTCTCTTCCAAAAATCCTATTTTAGCAATATAAAAGAATTAACACACAAAATAAAAACAGCGCAAAAAGTTGTTCTGAAATTTTTTCAAATAAATCTTAAAATAAACTAGACAATATTTGAGAGATGTAGGAAAAAGAATTAATTCATTTGGAGTTATATTAAAAAGTTATAACCAGTCAAAGTTTAGTCAAAGTTCTGTTTAAAAAAAAATAGAAAACGGAAAACGGTTCGCCTGGACTACGTCTTCTGAGATTGGTCGCGTACTTACCGGAAATACGCTTCCACCAGAGAAAAACGTATCGGTCGGGTTGCGCCACTAGTGGCTTGGGTTGGCTCACCGACAGGTGGTCCCCACCTGTCGGGTTCATCTTCTTCCCCCCCGTGCGCGCCTCGACAGAGACACGGGCCATTTCCAACGGCGATCCCCGGCGACACAAGCCACCATTTGACGCGCTCGCGATATGGGGGTGATCGGGAGGAGGAACCGCATCCATCTGCAGTGGTTGGGGGCGCGGGGGAGCTTGAGGGTGAGAGAACCTTCCTCCATGGCGGAGGGGAAGCTTCGGGAGGGAATGGCGTTCGGCATACCGTGGCTCCCGGGTGAAAATGGAAGTGGGAAAGGGTTCTCGGGGTAGATTTGGAGCTAATGGAGGAGAGTATGGAGGGGAAGCAGCTCTGGTTGCTCGGAATCGACCGGAGGGCGGCGGCGGCCCAAACTGCCAGAGATGGAGGGGACGACGGCCTCTAGAGGAATGGGAGCTAGAGGGGCCTTGCTATGGCATCGAGGAGGGTTCATGTCCAGCATGAAGAGCTCGGAGTGGGTTTATATAGGCAATCGGGGGCGGTTCCGACGATGGCCGAGGATAAGAACGTCGGCGACCGCCATACTGTGCTGCAGGGCGACGTGGCGGTGGTTGGTCGGCTCCAGGAGCTACCGACGAAAGCTCCACTGTCCATGGAGGCGAGCTAGCGCGCTGTGGTGGTCGGGGCGGTGCTGCCCATGGCGGTGGTGGATGCGGCCATGGGCATGCCGCCAAGAGGGCTCTGGTGGCGGCGCTGTGGGATGCCAGGGGTGGTCGGGGTGGCGTGGCGGTGCGGGGGATACGTGGCGTGCTAGCAGCTATTGGCCAAGGGCCGGAACGAGTCGGAACGGGTGCGGGGCGAGACGCGGCGGCTCGAGCGCACTGGCGTGCCAAACGCACGCTCTGGGCGCGCCCAGAGCACGCCCACCATCTGTTCGGCGAAATGCCGTGGCCTGCTAGATGGCTTGGTTGGAGCTGAGGATTAGCAGTTCTAGTCTAGGGCTAGTTGAGATGCTAGTGGACATGCTAGTTTGATCAGAGGTGCAAGGTCACAGCGCAAAACAAAAATCATGTCAAAACTGATCATGCCCCTAAGGTGTTTGACAAAATGCCACAGGCACCTAGGCTTTTCTTGGAGGGGCCAAATTCTCCAGACCAGGGTCTCCTTAGATGTAAAAGAGGGTGGTGAGGTTAGTTTGTGAAAAGCACAAACTTGTTAGTGCAAGTTTTGCAGAACTTCAATTCTGGACAGGAAATAAATGACATTATTTCATGAACCAAAATTAATCCAAAAGGTGCATGCTCCTGGACTTAAGGGTTTAACATGGGGGACTACAAGTAGGAGAAATAATCAAGGGTCAAAGAGTAAGTAAAAACATGGTTGCTGTACAAACCATCAAGTTGGTCCAGAATGAAAATGAGGTTGATTCACTCAAATTTTTCAAAGAACATAAATAGGTTTTTGCACAAAGTGAAATAATAGGCTCCTACTGACCTCCCCTAATTTTGGAAGAAGTTTTAAAGAAATATTTAAATAGGTTGTAGTGCAAAATGCACTCTGGACCAGAGAAGAAAAATTGAGTTTAGAGCTCAAAATATTTCATGAATGAAATATATTTTTGCATAAAAGTGATTTAAAAACATCTCATGACATCTCCAAATTTTTGTGGGAATTTTAAGTGAATTTATCAAATGGTTGTAGTTCAAAAAGAGCTCCAAATTTTAAAACAAGTCATTTAATGAATAAAGCTCAGGGTGAAATAATTTTATAAATAAATCTACTGATTGAGGGATGTTTTTAAATGAGAGGGAAAATAAGTCCAATATGCTTTGGAAGGATCCACTTGGGAAAAACTCCTTAATATTAAAAGAAAAGTTTTGAAATCAACAGATATATTCTTGCAGGCAAAAAATTTAAATTCTTGGCAAAATTTTAATAACTAAAACCTGGTTAAATTTTTGGAGTGTTACAGTAAACCAGGATATCATCAATGAACACTACAACGAACTTATCCAAGAACTCCATAAACACTTTGTTCATCATGTTCATAAAATATGCAGGTGCGTTAGTCAGACCAAATGACATAACGGTATACTCGTACAGCCCATACCTGGTGGTAAAAGCCGTCTTGGGTATATCCTGTTCCCGAATCTTCAACTGGTGGTATCCTGATCGCAGATCGATCTTGGAAAATACCTTAGCTCCTTGCAATCAATCAAACAGATCATTCATCATCGGTAGTGGGTACTTGTTCTTGATGGTTACTTCATTCAATCCTCGATAATCGACAACCATCCTTAACGATCCATCCTTATTTTCTACTAGAAGTACTGGCGATCCCCAAGGTGAAGAACTTGGGCGAATATAACCTTTATCCAGTAACTCCTTAATTTGCTTCTTAATTTCCACCAAATCCTTTGCAGGCATCCTATATGGTCTCTTTGATATTGGCCCTGTGCCTGGCAAAAGCTCAATCAAAAACTCAATATCTCTATCCGGTGGCATGCCTGGCAACTCTTCTGGAAATACTTCGGGGAAATCCTTCACTACTAGTACTTGCTCCTGCACAACTCCGGTTAAACAATTTACTTGAGTCCTCTTTGTCACGTGTCGGGATACATACTTGATCTTTCTCCCTTCTGGGGTGGTAAGCAAAATTGACTTACTGGCACATTCAATATTCCCTTCATACTTTGACAACCAATCCATGCCTAATATCACATCCAATCCTTGGGATTCCAACACTATTAGGTCTGAGGGAAAAACATAGTTACCAATTCTTAATGGTAACCGATCACACCATAGACTAGCCATATATTCTGCTCCAGGCGAGGTTACTAACATGGGTGACCTAAGGGCTTGGGTTGGCAGTTTATACTTATCCACAAACCCCCTTGATATGTATGAATGCGATGCACCAGTATCGAAAAGAACGAGTGCAGTAAATGACTTAACCAAAAACTTACCGATTACTGCATCCGGCTGCTCTTCAACCTCATCCATGTTAACGTGGTTCACCTGTCCCCTGTTGAAAGGGTTCGGCTTCTTCCTAGAGCTTCCATTGCCATTTCCATTCTGGGATTCAGGACATTGATTGGCATAATGTCTGGTCTTCTGGCACTTAAAGCAAGTGACTTGGCTCAGGTCTTTCTTGGCTGGGGTTGATGGGTTGGTGTGGTTCTGGCCGTTGCTTCCTCCATTCCCATTACCATTCATGGGGACATTGTGATTGTGCGAGCTACCTCCTCCATGGGTATGCTGAAAATGTCCTCCCGGCCTAGGGGTAAATCGTGGCTTCTGCTGAGCTCCTGAATTGTACTTTCCTTGTGCATACTTCCTCTTGCGATTCTCAATTTGCTGCTGCTTCCCTTCAATCATGAGAGCACGATCTACCAACTCCTGGTAGTTGTTAAAGGTTGCTACCATCAACTTCATGCTCAACTCATCATTTAGTCCTTCCAGAAATTTCTCCTGCTTTGCTGCATCCATAGCAACGTCATCTGGGGCATAACATGCTAATTTACTAAAGTCTTCCACATACTGGCCAACTGTCCGTCCTCCTTGGGGCAAGTTGCAAAACTCTCGCTTCTTCATGGCCATAGCTCCTGCTGAAACATGGGCAGTACGAAAAGCCTACTGAAACTGGTCCCATGTGATAGTATCGACAGGGAAAGTGGCTGTGAAATTCTCCCACCATGGTGCTGCGGGTCCTTCAAGCTGATGTGCGGCAAACTTCACCTTCTCCGCATCCGTGCATCCTGCTGTGGTCAACTCTCTAGCTATCTTGCGGAGCCAATCATCTTCTACTATCGGCTCGGTTCTACTGGAAAACACCAGTGGATTCAGCCTAAGAAAACGGGCTAAGTGGTCAACAGGTGGTGGTGGTGGTGGGTTGTTGTTGTTGTTGTTCCCCTGGTTCTGATTCTGGACTAGCAACTGCATCAACGTGTTTTGCTGCTGGATCAACTGAGTGAGCTCCGGTGGAAAGGTAAATCCGGGGTCACGTCTCGGAGGAATCTGAGGGTTTAGAAAAGATGAGATTTAAGAATAGAGGGGGTCTAAAGAGAAAACAATACCCATATGCACATGAGGCAAAAGCAAACAATTCACTTCATTCATTCAATCAAACAAGGGCATACGATCAATCTAACTATCGCAAAGGTGCTCGGACTATAATATTTACATGGTGGACTACTACTACTGATGAGGTGGTCTACTAGAAATATTCTTCGGTTGCGTACTCCATGATATCTACTCCGGCTTCATCAACATAGTCATCATCTCTATCGTCGGGATCCGAGTCAATGTCGTCGATGATGATGTAGTCTTCCGGGCGAATCTCCTTGGGTTCTTCGTCTTCTTCTACCGGTGTAGGGCGTCCCATAAATATTCCGATCATCATTGTTAGGTCGGCACTCTTATCCACTAATACTTCAATTTCTTATTCATAATCTTCACAAGTAGCCTTGAGTTCTTCCTCCAGTTCCTTGATTCTTCTCTTTGCCTTCTTCAGGTCTATCATATCGGCGCACATCTGATTCTCCTGACGTCTAATGTGCTGGTTTAACTCCTGGATGAAAGCTGCAATTAATCTATCCTTCCTGGTGCTGATCATCTCCCAGTGCTAATCTCGGCGCCCACAAATCTGGTAGATAGTATCCTTGAGATCATTATGGTAGACTTCTCCAATGCGTCCCATGGCGATGTGAGATGCCATGCTCTTTCCTAGATTCCAAGTTGGTGCATCACTCCATGGGCTCAGTGACTGGCATGAACGTCCTTCCTGGAACTTGAACTTGAATCATCCAGCGCTCTTCTTCAGGTAAAGTGGCATTGTAGGTTCCGGTGAAGCTTGGTACTCCTATGTTCAGGTATCTAGTGACTTCCTTCAAGTGACGTCCAAAGGGTGTATCTTCATCTGGTTGAGTGAACTTGTTCCTTGCATACGCCATCCTAAAAGAGTAGAAAAGATGAGGAGTCAGAAAGAGAAGAGAGTGAGTAGTGATCTAGGTCTTTAGCTTAGTGGTCGTGTCCTACAGTCAGCGTGTGCTCTGATACCATCTTGTAGCGACCAGACCTCAAAGATCCAATCTCTGTGCTCTAGTGTCATCCCTGGATCAGTAATGCTGACACCACACAGTACTTGAAGGATTTATAACAGAGTGCAATCACACACTTATTACATCGAGGGTCTCAAAAGAGAACTTATTACAATAAATATGGCTTAAGGCTATCTAATAACGATAACAACGGAAGGCTTGGAAGATAAGTGAGTCCATCAACTCCAATGGCATCACTGAGTATAGAACCACGACCTAAAACTCCTTAATCATCGTGTGACAAGTCTGCAACATTAACGTTGTAGCCCCAAATGGGTCAGCACATGGAATATGCTGGCAATGTAACACATAGAGAGTAATGGAATGAAACAGCTATTCTATATGCATATTTGGCTGGTGGAAAGCTCTATGGTTAGAGTTTTGTGTAAAGCCAATTTTTCCCTACTGCAAAGGAATAAATTTATTTAACTATCATGGTGGTTGTTAAACATTGAGAATGGTTGACAGCATTCTCAATCCCAATTAAGCATCATCATTAAACAAAACCCAACAAAATTAATTTTTGAGTAACATGTTGAGATTCACATGATAATCCAGGTATTAGATACTCAAGATGTCCATGACCGGGGACACGGCTAACCATGATTAGTTTATACACTCTGCAGAGGTTTGCGCACTTTTCCCCACAAGACTCGATCGCCTCCGTTTGGTTTCTCGCACTACATGGTGTTTGAGAAACGTATGACCGAGACATAGTCTTTCAGAAGCGCTAGCACCTTACGATGGGTAGACCGTACCACCTACATCCCCTACATCTGCTAATCTACCACTGTAAGATTTCGCACGACTTAGTCAACTATGCTAGAGCCCATAATAGCTTGTGGCTGCACACGGAAGTTTCTAGCATGAATAATCTCATGATCCCTTTGAGCCTGGGTGGCGGTCCATAAATAAAATTAGGCAATCCTGGAATACCTAGGTACCTCAATCCACCCAGATGTGTGTTTAAGTTTCCACCTTAAATAAACCATTAATTAACAATCTCACATCTGTCATGGATACACTCACCCAATCCACGTCTACTAGCATAGCATGGCAATAAGCAACGTAGAAGTAACTCCCAAAGGTTTGATAATTAAACAGGTAATAGGTACTACCCCAACTACTTCCCAAACCCACAATTTAATTAGATCCTAATCATGCAATGTGTGGGGATTGATCTAATGCAATAAAACTGGGTAGTAGGAGGTATGATCAAAGTGTTACTTGCATTGCTGATGATCCGGCAAACCTAGCGATTCGAAGTAACAAGCGGCGCACTCCGGTTACTCTATCGCAAACAAACAAGCATACAATAAGTACTCAACTAATGCACAGGTAAAACTCAAATAAGAGATCTAACCAGAAGGTTCAACTTAAGAACTTCGGTTGGCAAAAAGAATCAAATCGAACGAAGCAACGAAAGACAAACGGCAAAAGAAACACACTTAGTTTACTATTCCGGATCTAAGGCAATTTTTACAGAAGTAAAAACTTGTTTGAGTTGGTTAAACGTAAAGAGGGTTTCGATACGAAACTCCAGGTGCTTGAATAGCCTGATTCCGATAAACGAGCGAAAAGTTAGACTGAAACGAAAATCGGATCAGAAATCGTGATCAGAAAAATCTCGGATTTAATCCGAGAAAAAGAAAAACGACGAACATTCGTTAAAATGAACGAACGGATGAACGCTCACTATTTAAATAAACCGGAAAACCAATCTATTTAAAAAAAACCAAAACTAAAAAAACGAACAAAACCGTCGGAAAACCAAACGGTTTTTCTAAAAAAACGGCACAGGATCGAGGTAAACCTCGGGTGGAGGGTCTGGCGGCGGCGGCGGAAGCTCCGGCGGCGGCGGCGGCAGCGGGCCGCGGTGGCGCGGGGCGGCGCGGGGCGGCGGGGCGAAGGCGGCGGCGGCGGCGGCGCGGCAAGGCAGCGGCGGGGAAGGCGGCGGCGCGGGGCTAGGGCGGCGCGGGCGCAACTAGGGTTTGGGGGGCTTCCGGATGGGCCTCCCCGGCTTTTAAAGCCGGACGGGCCTTAGTGTCCGGGTCGGACACGGCCCGTAGGTCGGTTGCATGTTTTTTTAAAAAACAGTTACGCTTAGAAAAAACCAATAGGACTACTAAACGGACTCCAAAAATCCCGAAATAAACTTTCCCTGGCTTTTAAAATCAAGCCGCACAGGATGAACATTTATTTGGGGCCTAAATGCAATTTTGAAAAACGTGCATTTTTCCTAAATTCAAATAAAATAGCAAATAAAACCAAATAAAATCTTGTTTGACTTTTTTATTAAATCCTCAATATTTCTTTATTTTTGGGAAAGTCATTTTATTCCCTCTCTCATATTTTTATATTATAAATAATTGAAGATAAAATAAATAAAATCAAATGATCCTATTCTCACAATTTGAGGCAACTCAAACATGAAAATAACGAAATCCCAACTCTCTCCGAGGGTCCTTGAGTTGCGAAAATTTCTAGGATCAACCAAAATGCAATAAATATGATATGCAATGATGATCTAGTGTATAACATTCCAAATTGAAAATTTGGGATGTTACAATAACCAACAGCGGAACCTGGATGCTCATATTCGTTCCCACATATTCTACGAAGATCTTTATCCGTCGTACCGTAATGACAACATATGTTATTCCCTTTGTCATCGGTATGTTACTTGCCCGAGATTCAATTGTCGGTATCTTTATACCTAGTTCAATCTCGTTACCGGCAAGTCTCTTTACTCATTCAGTAATACATAATCACGTAACTAACCCATTAGTCCCATTGCTTGCAAGTCTTATCATGATGTGTATTACCGAGAGGGCCCAGAGATACCTCTCCGATACTCGAAGTGACAAATCCTAATCTAGATCTATGCCAACCCAACAAACACCTTCAAATATACCTATAGAGCATCTTTATAATCACCCAGTTACATTGTGATGTTTGATAGCGCACATGGTAGGGATTTGCATAATCTCATAGTCAAAGGAATATGTATATGACATGAAGAAAGCAATAGCAATAAAAATGAACGATCAATATGCTAAGATAACGGATGGGTCTTGTCCATCACATCATTCTCCTAATGATGTGATCCCGTTCATCAAATGACAACGCATGCCTATGGTTAGGAAACTTAACCATCTTTGATTAACGAGCTAGTCTAGTAGAGGCTTACTAGGGACATAGTGTTTTTGTCTATGTATCCACACATGTATCAAGCTTCCGGTTAATACAGTTCTAGCATGAATAATAAACATTTATCATGATATAAGGAAATATAAAATAACAACTTTATTATTACCTCTAGGGCATATTTCCTTCAGTCTCCCACTTGCACTAGAGTCAATAATCTAGTTCACATCGCCATGTGATTTAACACCAATTGTTCATATCTTTATGTGATTAACACCCATAGTTCACATCGCCATGTGACCAACACCCAAAGGGTTTACTAGAGTCAATAATCTAGTTCACATCGCTATGTGATCAACACACAAAGAGTACTTAGGTGTGATCATGCTTCGCTTGTGAGAGAAGTTTCATCGACGAGCCTGCCACATTCAGATCCGTATGTATTTTGCAAATTTCTATGTCTACAATGCTCTGCATGTAGCTACTCTAGCTAATTTCTCCTATGTTCAATACGTATCTAGATTGAGACTTAGAGTCATCTAGATTAATGTCAAAGCTTGCATCAACATAACTCTTTATGACAAACTCTTTATCACCTCCATAACCAAGAAACATTTCCTTAGTCCTTTTCAGGTACTTCAGGATGTTCTTGACCGTTGTCCAGTGATCCACTCCTGGATTACTTTGGTACCTCCCTGCTAGACTTATAGCAAGGCACACATTAGGTCTGGTACACAGAATATAATACATGATAGAAACTATGGCTGGGGCATAGGGAATGACTTTCATTTTCTCTCTATCTTCTATAGTGGTCGAGCATCGAGTCTGACTCAACTTCACACCTTGTAACACAGGCAAGAACCCTTTCTTTGACTGATCCATTTTGAACTTCTTCAAAACTTTATCAAGGTATGTGCTTTGTGAAAGTCCAATTAAGTGTCTTGATCTATCTCTATAGATCTTGATGTCTAATATATAAGCAGCTTCACCGACGTCTTTCATTGAAAAAACTCTTATTCAAGTATCCTTTTATGTTATCCAGAAATTCTATATCATTTATAATCAACAATATGTCATCCACATATAATATTAGAAATGCTACAGAGCTCCCACTCACTTTCTTGTAAATACAGGCTTCTCCAAAAGTTTGTATAACCATATGCATTGATCACACTATCAAAGTGTATATTCCAACTCCGAGATGCTTGCACCAGTCCATAAATGGATCACTGGAGCTTGCACACTTTGTTAGCACCTTTAGGATCGACAAAACCTTCTGGTTGCATCATATACAACTCTTCTTTGAGAAATCCATTAAGGAATGTAGTTTTGACGTCCATTTGCCAGATTTCATAATCATAAAATGCGGTAATTGCTAACATGATTCGGATAGACTTAAGCATCGCTACGGGTGAGAAAATCTCATCATAGTCAACTCCTTGAACTTGTCGAAAACCTTTCGTGACAAGTCGAGCTTTATAAACGGTAACATTACCATCAGCGTCAGTCTCCTTCTTGAAGATCCATTTATTCTCTATAGCTTGCTGATCATCGGGCAAGTCAACCAAAGTCCATACTTTGTTCTCATACATAGATCCTATCTCAGATTTCATGGCCTCAAGCCATTTATCAAAATCTGGGCTCATCATCGCTTCCTCATAGTTCGTAGGTTTGTCATGGTCTAGTAACATGACTTTCAGAATAGGATAGCGTACTACTCTGGGTGGAACATGCTCTGGTTGACCTACGAGGTTCGGTAGTAACTTGATCTGAAGTTTCAAGATCATTATCGTTAGCTTCCTCTCTAGTTGGTGTAGGCATCACTGGAACTGATTTCTGTGATGAAATACTTTCCAATTCGAGAGAAGTTACAATTACCTCATTAAGTTCTACTTTCCTCCCACTCACTTCTTTCGAGAGAAACTCCTTCTCTAGAAAGGATCCTTTCTTAGCAACAAAGATCTTGCCTTCGGATCTGTGATAGAAGGTGTACCCAACAGTTTATTTTGGGTTACCTATGAAGACGTACTTCTCCGATTTGGGTTCGAGCTTATCAGGCTGAAGCTTTTTCACATAAGCAGCACAACCCCAAACTTTAAGAAATGACAGCTTAGGTTTCTTGCCAAACCACAGTTCATACGGTGTCGTCTCAACGGATTTAGACGGTGCCCTATTAAAGTGAATGCGACTGTCTCTAATGCATAACCCCAAAATGATAGTTGTAAATTGGTAGGAGACATCATAGATCGCACCATATCTAATAAAGTATGGTTACGATGTTCAGACACACCATTACGCTATGGTGTTCTGGGTGGCGTGAGTTTTGAAACTATTCCACATTATTTTAAATGAATGCCAAACTCGTAACTCAAATATTCACCTCTGCGATCACAACGTAGAAACTTTATTTTCTTGTTATGATGATTCTCCACTTTACTCTGAAATTCTTTAAACTTTTCAAATGTTTCAGACTTGTGTTTCATTAAGTAGATATACCCATATCTAGTCAAATCATCTTTGAAGGTCAGAAAATAACGATACCCACTGCATGCCTCAACACTCATCGGACCGCATACATCGGTATGTATTATTTCCAATAAGTCATTGGCTCGCTCCATTATTCCGAAGAACGGAGTTCTAGTCATCTTTCCCATGAGGCATGGTTCGCAAGTATCAAATGATTCATAATCAAGTGACTCCAAAATTCCATCTGCATGGAGTTTCTTCGTGCGCTTTACACCAATATGACCTAAACGGCAGTGCCACAAGTATGTTGCACTATCATTATCTACTTTGCATCTTTTGGCATCAATATTATGGATGTATGTATTACTACGATCGAGATTCAATAAACCATTGACATTGGGTGTATGACCATAGAAGGTTTTATTCATGTAAACAGAACAACAATTATTCTCTGACTTAAATGAATAACCGTATTGCAATAAACATGATCCAATCATATTCATGCTCAACGCAAACACAAAATAACATTTATTTAGGTTCAACACTAATCCCGAAGGTAGAGGGAGTATGCAATGGTGATCTTATCAACCTGGGAATCACTTCCAACACACATCGTCACCTCGCCCTCAACTAGTCTCTGTTCATTTTGTAACTCCTGTTTTGAGTTACTAATCTTAGCAACTGAACCGGTATCAAATACCCAGGGGTTACTATGAATACTAGTAAAGTACACATTAGTAACATGTATATCAAATATACCTTTGTTCACTTTGCCATCCTTCTTATCCGCCAAGTATTTGGGGCAGTTCCGCTTCCAGTGACCATTTCCTTTGCAGTAGAAGCACTCAGTTTCAGGCTTGGGTCTAGCTTCGGGCTTCTTCATGGGAGCGGCAACTTGTTTGTTGTTCTTCTTGAAGTTACCTTTCTGTCCCTTGCCCTTTTTCTTGAAACTAGTGGTTTTGTTAACCATAAACACTTGATGCTATTTCTTGATTTCTACCTTCGCTGATTTTAGCATCGCGAAGAGCTTGGGAATCGTTTTCGTCATCCCTTGCATATTATAGTTCATCACGAAGTTCTAGTAACTTGTTGATAGTGACCAGAGAAATCTGTCAATCACTATCTTATCTGGAAGATGAACTCCCACTTGATTCAAGCGATTGTAGTACCCAGACATTCTGAGCACATGCTCACTGGTAGAGCTATTCTCCTCCATCTTGTAGGCAAAGTACTTGTAAGAGGTCTCATACCTCTCGGCACGGACATGAGTTTTAAATACCAATTTCAGCTCTTGGAACATCTCATATGCTCCATGGCGTTCAAAGCGTTTTTGAAGTCCCAATTCTAAGCTGAAAAGCATGTCACACTAAACTATCAAGTAGTCATCATATCAAGCTTGCCAAACGTTCCTAACGTCTACATTTGCTCCTCCAATAGGTCTGTCACCTAGCGGTGCATCAAGGACATAGTTCTTATGTGCAGCAATGAGGATAATCCTCAGATCACGGACCCAGTCCGCATCATTGCTACTATCATCTTTCAACTTAGTTTTCTCTAGGAACATATCAAAAACATAGGGGAGCTACAGCACGAGCTATTGATCTACAACATAGATATGCAAAAACTATCAGGACTAAGTTCATGATAAATTAAGTTCAATTAATCATATTACTTAAGAACTCCCACTTAGATAGACACCCTCGAGTCATCTAAATGATCACATGATCCAAATCAACTAAACCATGTCCGATCATCACGTGAGATGGAGTAGCTTTCAATGGTGAACATCTCTATGTTGATCATATCTACTATATGATTCACTTTCGACCTTTCGGTCTCCAGTGTTTTGAGGTCATGTCTATGCATGCTAGGCTCATCAAGTTTAACCCAAGTATTCCACATGTGCAAAACTGTCTTGCACCCATTGTATGTGAACGTAGAGCTTACCACACCCGATCATCACATGGTGTCTCGGCACAACGAACTGTCACAATGGTGCATACTCAGGGAGAACACTTATACCTTGAAATTTTAGTGAGGGATCATCTTATAATGCTACGGTCGTACTAAGCAAAATAAGATGCATAAATGATAAACATCATATGTAATCAAAATATGTGACATGATATGGCCATCATCATCTTGTGCCTTTGATCTCCATCTTCAAAGCACCGTCATGATCTCCATCATCACCGGCTTGATACCTTGATCTCCATCGTAGCGTCGTCGTCGTCTTGCCAACTATTGCTTCTACAACTATCGCTAATGCATTTTCATAAAGTAAAGCAATTAGATGGTGTTTGCATTTCATACAATAAAGCGACAACCATAAGGCTCCTGCCAGTTGCCGATAACTTTTACAAAACATGATCATCTCATAACATATCGTATATCACATCATGTCTTGACCATATCACATCACAACAAGCCCTGCAAAAACAAGTTAGACGTCCTCTACTTTGTTGTTGCAAGTTTTATGTGGCTGCTACGGGATTCTAGCAAGAACCATTCTTACCTACGCATCAAAACCACAACGGTGATTTATTAAGTTTGTTGTTTTAACCTTCAACAAGGACCGGCTGCAGTAAAATTCAATTCAACTAAAGTTGGGCAAACAGACACCCTCCAGCCACCTTTATGCAAAACTAGTTGCATGTCTGTCAGTGGAACCGGTCTCATGAACGTGGTCATGTAAGGTTGGTCTAGGCCGCTTCATCCAACAATACCGCTGAATCAAATAAGACATTGGTGGTAAGCAGTATGATGATTGATAACCCACAAGTATAGGGGATCGCAACAGTTTTTGAGGGTAGAGTATTCAACCCAAATTTATAGATTCGACACAAGGGGAGCCAAAGAATATTTGCAAGTATTACCAGCCGAGTTGTCAATTCAACCACACCTGGAGATTAATTATCTGCAGCAAAGTGATCAATAGAAAAGTAATATGATAGTTTTGACAATAGTGACGGTAGCAATGGTAACAGTAACAGTGATAACAATAGTTTTGTAGCAAGTGCAACAGTAACGATAGCAATGGTAACTTAGCATGAACAATATAATATAAATTCGTAGGAATTGGATCAGTGACTTATTGGACAATATTCATCATGAGACAGTTATAACCTATACGGCCCGTTGAAAGTCCATGGATCCTACGACCCGTAGAAGGCGCATGGATCCTACAGCCCGCACGAGGCCCATGGTCACAACAGTCCATGTGTTGCCATGATTATTGTGGCCTAGTTACCAAAAATAGGTTATTGCGGCCACTAGAAAAACGCGGAAAAAGAACTACAGTGACTACAAGAAAACAAGTAAACAAGACCATAAGGAAATAAATAAGCAAGCAACTAACGCTAGCCTATTACAGCTATTGCACATATTACATCCACTGGGCATCAAAGTTCGCCACCAGTGCAAATATAGGGAACAAAGTAGCATATTACATTCACTGGCCGTCAAAATTGGCCACCAGTGCAAATAAACACGGCAACGAAACAAGTCCATAACTAAAACAACTTCAGAATAGCTCAAGAAACGTTATCCTGGGTATCCACCATGCTGGCAATAAGCTTAGCAAGCTTATTAGCTTTTTCCTATTTGGCGCTAAAATCCTCCAACGCTTGGTGTTGCACCAGAAAGTATGCATCTGAATGCTCCAGGGGCTTCCTCAGTCCTTCCGCTTCTTGTCGTAGCATAGCTGGTCGATGTATTTCAGCTTGTAGTTGAGACACAAGAAACCGAACTTATTCAAATAGTGAGTTTGAATTGTTTGTGCAAGCGGTAGTGGCCAGTAACTCGAACAGTAAACCAAGATAGGACTTTGGGGTTGTCTCACTATTTCAAGATAATTTTCCTTAGCTGTTTTATCAGCTTTGTTGGAGACCAACAAGGATGTCTCACTATCCTGAACCTTATTTGCATTACTTCCTTTACCATTGCTTAATAAGGCACTCTTCCCCAATATTCTGTTAGCATTCTAAAAGAAGAAACAAGCAGACACATAATAGGTTTAGCATGTACTAGTATATGAAACTTATTTCGGTGAACCAGTTCATTAGTAAGGTGGACAAGATTAAGCTACCAAGTCTTCTATTGCCAAGTAGTACATTATAAAAGCATCAAACAAACATATATCTATGTCCTATGGTCACTGCATTGTCTTGCCAAATCAAAATAGAGACACGGTTCAAATCATATCAGTTCAAGAGAAAGCAGCACTGAAAGAATACAAAGCGTGGGAAACTACACGGAACAACAAGATTTCAGATGGGTACCACAGGTGTACATGTACAACAACACCGTTGGCTCTGTTGTGATGCTAGTAATGTGCATGATATGAGAAGTCAATTGTATACACAATTGAAATTGAAAACAACAAAGCTATTTATAAAAGCAAACTTGTTAAAGAAACATGCGTAAACATACCTGTTGTGCCATTGGAGTTTCCATTGGATCCTTCAATTTGAAAATAAGTTTGTATGAGTAAATACAGTGGTACAAGAGCAAAGCAGTATGCACGATAGCAATGGAATCTTAAATGAGAACAATTGTTCTTCAGGTTTAAGCAATTGTTCTACATGAACAGAGTACCATAAGACGCAAGCATATAGTACTTAAAATAAAATGAGCTCATAGACCTTACCACATTCTTGGTTTGGGACGAATATAGAACAAGGCGTTCCCAGTAATCGTCTAGTAAATGTGTCCCAGGATAACATAAGGGAATTTGATGAGTTTCTTTGCTAGTGAAGTACATTTTCTTTAGGTAATTCCGATACTGCCACCAAGCATTCTTGAAGATAGCAGAGGTATTAGCACAGGTTACCTCATCCTGAGTTTCCAATTCGGTCCTTCTCAATAGAGAAAAATGGGAAAATTTGTTGTATTATGACCATCATGGAGGTAGAATGTACGAGACGAAGCAAAGTAATTGCCATGAATATCATTACTTACACATAACTCCTGGTCAAACACCTGCAACTAGCATTTTCCTTCATCTTCGGTATAATATTTCCATGATGGGAAGATACACACATAGGATTTAACAATATCAAATGCAATAGATGCTAAACTATGAATGGATGGTTGTGCTTCCTCCACAGGAATAGGTGTACTAACTGGTGGGGTTGGGGTTCGCCATGGTAGTACTGGCGCTTCAGGCACTGGAGCTGCCTTACTAACTGCTCTTGATTAGGAGCTCTGTGGTGGAGATGGTGCTGGTGTTGGGGTTAGATTGGGTGAAGCTGGTTCTCTGTCCATCGCGGTAGGGGTAAAATCTGTGAGAGTCTGGGTTATGTGTGGTAGGGCTGGTTCTCGTGCATGTACAACCCGTTGGAGATATGCCCTAGAGTTAATCATGTATGATGATATTTCCTATGTGTTTGTGAATAAAGATAGTCCTTGGACATTATCAATGATGTGTATCGGCAAGTACGTGACTTGTTTGTGGGACTATGCATTGTATGATGACTGTCCTAAAATGTCCCTAGTCGAAAGGGCCGTGTGGACGCGCAGCCGACTAGACTAGCATATGACACGATCGATGGCTTGGTCTCACTGGTCATGGAGCATTGGATGCTAACCGGATAATATGGACTTGGGAGGATCTGGTCGGATTCGACGTAGTCGGATCCGAGTTGAGATAAGGTCCGAGTCAGACAGACCCAACTATGAGACGCAGCGATATGTCATCTGTAAGTCTCTAGTACAACATACGTTCTATGTTCTAAGACCTGAACTGGCGCATGTACTCGAGATGGTGACAGACTTTCTTTGGGCCAACCAAATGCTACTCCGTGACTGGGTAGTTACAAAGGTAGGTTTCAAGCTTGTCCAGACCCATGCTGTGAGACATGGTCGAGCAAGATGGGATTTGCCGCTCCGATTAGGAGAGTTATACTCTGGGCCCCTCATGTGATTCGACCAGGATAAGCATGGCCATGTGACAAGGATTATGAGATAATCCGGATTGTGGTCGGCATCACTAGAACGAGAAAAAGGTCGGGCTAGCACAAGGATGACAGACTCGCCTTGAGCCCGACAACATATATCGTGTGGTAAAAGGAATGGAAGTATGATGTACAGGTTCGCCTAACCAGCTTTATAGTATGCTTGGTGTTCGGCATGCCTTGCTATGGGCCGCTACCAACCATGCAGTTTGGAGGTGATCCAAACTACGACCAAGCCGGCTTGAACCTAAGGGGTCGCACGCTTAAGGTAAGGAACCTACGAGGTCGGATCCGAGGACACTGATAGGATGTGATCCGAGCTGTCTTCGGATTGTGGCCGAGTAGACTTATGGGCTTTAGGGTCTGGGCGAGGCCCAAGTGTCGAGCCCATGATGGACACCTATATAAAGTGGATGTGCCAGACACTCATGTGGTTTGATCACTTCGGCGTTGTCCCTAGGGTTTGCATGTGTTGCGAATAGACACCTCCACTCGCCGCCGGTTGTGTGATCGGACCTAGCAGTCCGCCGCACGATGTTCCTCCTACACACGCGGATACCATTAGAGGCGGTGCACTTGTGCCACTCCGGCGAACCTATACGTGGGAACCGACGACCGGCTGTTCGAGGGAGATCGGACGAGGAGGAGACAATCCACGCGGACGCACTGCCCCAACTCTTCTTCCGCTGCACGGCGCTGCGCATCCAGTGGTAACGAACCGTGATCCATGTCCCGTAGCATGTTCTTGGTTGTTCTGTGCATAGGAATTTTTAATTTGCAGTTGACGCACCCTACCGTAGAACCCAACACAACCAGGGTGCTATTCAAATGGCTGATAAACAGGAAACATAGTTGAATGTACAGACATTGTATGATAGACAGATGCAATAGATAGTGTGGGAAAAAGAGGGCATGAAATAGTTGACGTGTATATTGTTTAACTAAAATGGATAGCACGACATAGTTTCACATATATGATGTCAATCTAAACTGGTGTAACGCCCTCGATGCGGCTATATCTCTCACGTGTCGAAGCACGACTTAGAGGCATAACCGCATTGAAAGCAATGTCGCAAGTGAGGTAATCTTCACACAATCCATGTAATACATAAGGGAAAGAGATACATAGTTGGCTTACAATCACCACTTTACACAATTACATGAATAAAACAATACATCATCCAGATACACTCAAGGTCCGACTACGGAACCAAAATAAAAGAAGACTACCCCAAATGCTACACAGATCCCCGATCGTCCCGACTGGGCTCCACTACTGATCAACTGGAAACGGAACAACATAACGAACACGATCTTCAACGAGCTCCTCCTTGACCTTGGTTGCGTCACTTGCACGGTTTCATCGACACCTGCAACCTGGTTTTGGAAGTATCTGTGAGTCACGGGGACTCAGCAATCTCACACCCTCGCGATCAAGACTATTTAAGCTTATGAGTAAGGTAAAAGGTATGAGGTGGAGCTGCAGCAAGCGACTAGCATGTATGGTGGCTAACATATTCGCAAAAGGGAGCGAGAAGAGAAGGCAAAAGAACAGTCGAACAACTATGATCAAGAAGTGATCCTAGAACGACCTACGTCAAGCATAACTCCAACACCATGTTCACTTCCCAGACTCCGCCGAGAAGGGACCATCACGGTTACACACGCGGTTGATGTATTTTAATTAAGATCAACTTCAGGTTTTCTACAATCGGCCATTAACAAATTCTCATCTGTCCATAACCGCGGGCATGACTTTTGAAAGTTCAAATCCCTGCAGGGGTGTCCCAACTTAGCCCATCACAAGCTCTCACGGTCAATGAAGGATATTCCTTCTCCCAAGACAATCCAATCAGGCTCGGCATCCCGGTTACAAGACATCCTCGACAATGGTAAAACAAGTCCAGCAAGACCACCCGATGCACTGACATCCCGATAGGAGCTGCACATATCTCGTTCTCAGGGCAACACCGGATAAGCAATCCATACAACTAAAACCAGCCCTCAAGTTTCCCCGAGGTGGCGCTGCAAGGGGCTCTAGTTTGGACCAACACTTAGACAAGCACTGGCGGGGGGGGGGTTAAAATAAAGATGACCCTTGGGCTGGCCTAACCCATGGGAAAAAGAGGCTAGGTGGCGAATGGTAAAACCAAGGGTGGGCCTTGCTGGAGGAGTTTTATTCAAAGCGAACTGTCAAGGGGTTGCCATTATAACCCGACCATGTAAGGAACACAAAATCCAGGAACATAACACCGATATGACGAAAACTAGGATGGCAAGAGTGGAACAAAACACCAGGCATAAGGCCGAGCCTTCCACCCTTTACCAAGTATATAGATGCATTAATTAAATAAGAGATATTGTGATATCCCAACAAAATATCCATGTTCCAACAAGGAAGAACTCCAACCTTCACCTGCAACTAACAACGCTATAAGAGGGGCTGAGCAAAGCGGTAACATAGCCAAACAACGGTTTGCTAGGACAAGGTGGGTTAGAGGCTTGGCTTAACAATATGGGAGGCATGATATAGCAAGTGGTAGGTATCGCAACATAGGCATAGCAAAAGAGCGAGCAACTAGCAAGCAACGATAGAAGTGATTTCAAGGGTATGGTCATCTTGCCTGAAATCCCACAAGGAAGCAGAACGAGTCCATGAAGAAGACAAACGGACGTAGTCGAACGGGTCCTCACAAACGCGACGTTATCAGAACCAACCCGAAGAAGAAACACCAGAAAGAAGCACACAACATAGTAAACAACCAACACATGAACCTGGCCTCAACTTGGAAAACCAAGAGTGCCACTAGAAAGAGGAGTTGATTTTGGTTGAAATCGATATAAAGATCACCGGAATCGGATGCACGGTATGGAAATGGCAAGCAAAACAAATATGGCACCGGTCTGTGATAATCAGCAAGTGACCATCTAAATGCATCAAGATAAATATTCTACAGCACCCGAACATGGCAACAAAATACATGGTAGGGATCCACTCATGATGCTTGACAAAATATGAACACTGAGCTACGGCTAATTCACTCAATAGCAGGTTCAAACAAGCATGGCAAAAATGCAAAAGATAACAGGTTTCGGACTTCGTGAAATAACAAGTCAGGAATTTATCATCAGGAAGCAATGTTTAGAACACGATAACTACATGCTACATGAACATATCATGGCAAAGCAAGGCATGGCATGAAGCTACTCTAAGTATATAACAAAAGTCCCTTAGTGACCATGAGACAAAAGGGATCAGAGAATACAATTGCAAGCATGTGAACATAGCAAACACATAAACATATTCAGACTTAGAGAAAAACTGGAGCACACAAAACAGATTAACAAGTAGGCATGTTTACGAGCTCGATGCACTCACTATGAGGCATTTCATGACAAACTAAGCATACACCCAGCAAATAGACATGGTAAGAACAACATCATAGCATGCACGATCAACAACAACAAGTTCGGCAAAATCACTAAACATGTTAACAATCTGCCAGGAACATTTTATAGCAAAAGTAGACCTCGATTGACTCAAGCTAGGGTGCTCCATAATTGCAAATAAAGACATGGATGGATAGAGCACCACAAATTTAACAAAACATCCTTACTGATCATCCTCAAAAGAGGCACGGATCACTAGGAAACTACATGAACATATGGCATAAAAGCAAAAACAGGACAAGGACTTAGTGAAATTCTAAGTCCCTGAAATCAGCATCAACGATTACACTACTTTGCATGCTTGTGCTAGTCACCACAAATATCACAAAAGTACATGGCATACACCCCTGTAAAGATGGCATGGCATTTAACAAAACACATGTAGAGCTCAGGATCATAGCATGCACACATTAATCATGGCAAAAATGACAAAAGGCCATTTGCTGAAACAGATCTGACAAATTCATCACATAGCCCTCTTCCAACAGTATTTCGGGCATCAAGATGAGCTCAAATGGAAATGATGCAATGAGATGAAATGATGTACTCGTCGAGACGAACATTTTGATATGCTACATGCACGAATCGGAGCAACGGTTACAGAGTTATGATGCTATGAATATGCAATAAAATGTGGCACATCTGGGCACTTAGAAAAAAACAGGCGCGCGGAGGATAGCTATAAGACGCTCGGGTGGGATTTAGAGGCGCTCACCACTGGGCCCTTGGGCTGGATCGGAGTGGCCTAAGGGGGAGGCAGAGTGTCACAGCCCTAGAATTTGCTTGCCATTAGTTGCCTTAAAGCATCTATGCATCATGTCTAACTTTAATTGAATCTTGAAATGGGGATGTTCAAACCCTAGCACCACTTGAATCAACTAGGTTCAACTAAAATTTGCATTCAATGATACCAAAATGATCCTTATTGATATTTGGTATTTTTGGCAAGGGCTTTGTTCCAAACCAAAAATAATGAGCATCTTTTAAGGAATTATTTTGGGCATTGAATTTAAATCAATATTGTATTTAAATTTGGTTTTATATTCTTAATATATGGAATATAATTTCAGATAACTCTGAAATAATTTATGTGCCTTTGGATAATTCCATTGTGCAATATAAAATATTCAGAGGAATGTTGTCACTGTTTTCAATTTGTTTGGAGTTCAAAACAGTGGCAAAATGAATTAATAAAGGAAAACAGAACAGAAATAAAACAGAGCAGGGAAACTTACCTGGCGCTCACCTGTAGCAGAGCCGGCCCAGCTTCCGTTCTGGCCCAGCCAACCACCACAAACCTCCCCACCTCGTCGTCTTCCTGGTGCCTTCTGGCAAAGTGCGTGGCGCGCGCACAGCCGAGCCGCGGCCACCTCCTGCTAGCCACGCAGCTTCTCCCCATCGTCCGGCTCCGCCGCCCAGGATCGCCTCGACCCCTCTGCACCTCTCCCCTCTCTCCCTGGACCTCTTCCCCTCCCCTGGGTCTCCCTCCCGCGCAGCCCGGGAGGAGCCCGTCACCGCCATCCACCATTCGCGCGGCCACCGACCTCCACACGCCCCTCCGACGAGCCAAGAACCTCCGCCATCGACCACGACGCCGTCTCCGTCGAGCCACGCGAGTGGAAGCGCCCTACAGCAGCTTCCCCGACCTTTCTTCCCCGCCCACGGCCGCTGGATGGCGCCGTCTGATTCGCCACCCTCGCCGCCTCCCCGAGGCCTTTGAGCTGCTCTACGACCTCCCTGTGAGCGCCCTCTTTGACTCCCCCTCTTCCCCGGCCCATCCGCATCCTCTAGGCCCTAGCTGCACGGACGCCAAACTCCGGCCGCCACCACAAGCTTTGCTCCGGCGAGCTACGGCGTCCCCTCTGCCTCCCGTCTGCTCCCCTGGATGCAGGCGAGCAAGGGAAACCCACTGCCGACCTTGGCTTGACCCATTGCCGCCTGTAGCGCCATCTCCGACGTTGCCCGAGCTCCGGCCGCCGCAAAGCTCGCCGCCCTCACCGCTGTAGCCCATCCCCGGCAACCCCACGACCACCCCTGGGCGCACCGCACTACGGGCGTTCCATAGAACCCATCCGCGTGGCCATCCGTCGCCGGAAAACGGCCGGCCGGCGAGTCGCCGCCGCACTGTAAGGTCGCCGGCCCTTAATCCGGCGACGCTGACGTGGCACGATTAGTTAGGGTTAATGACATAGTTAGTAACACCCTGGGACACAGACAACCGGACCCCACTGCCTAACTAACCGGCTAACTAAGCAAGATTAAGATTAATCTAATTACAATGGGCCCACGTGTTAGGACTATGCTGATGTGGGCGTTGACCCGACCCCACATGTCTGTGACCTAGGCAGCACTGGGTCACTGACAAGTGGGCCCCACTGGTCAGGTTTGACCTGGACGGCTCCTGTTGACCTGCTGACGTCAGCATGACCCAATGCTAACGCAGTAATACATTTTCTGGATTTATTAATAATCGGTAAATTCCAAAAAATGCCCAAAAATTCTAAAAATCATAGAAATTAAACCGTAACTCCAAATGAAATAAATTATATATGAAAAATGATCAGAAAAATATGAAGAATCTGTTTATGCCATGATCATGCATGTTTGAACAAGTTAAACTCACTGAATAGGACAAATTATGATTAGGGCAACTTATGAAATAACATTTGGAGTTGGAATTTGATCTTGTTTGAGTTCCACTTCAATTAAATTGGCTAGATATTGCATTAGGTCAATTCAGTACCTTAATATGTCATATCATTCATTCGCTTGTGCATTGCATTAATTGAATGTTGTTTATGTTCCCTTGCCGGTAATTGTCCCCTCTCGATAGACATGGTTCCGACGACGTGATCGATGACACCGATGAAGAACTATATTATCTTCAGAAGTGCCAGGCAAGCAAAACCCCCTTGTTCATTCCGGTACAATCCTACTCTCTCGCTCCTGCTCTCTTTTACTGCATTAGGACAACAACGATTCAACTGTTACTTACTACGGTAGTTGAACCCCTTATCCTCTGCATGACCTGTCATTGCCACAGTAAATAGATGAAACCCACTAGCATGAGTAGGAGTTGTTTGAGCCCTGATGTGCCTACTCATGCATGCTTGTTTGTCATGCCTGCTACTGCTTAGAGTTGAGTCAGGTCTGATTCATCGAGGGTGAATTGGAACAGTGATGAACATGTCCTACTGTGTGTGAGCTAAGTGTGTGAACACGATTTGGTAAAGGTAGCGGTGAGAGGCCATGTAGGAGTACATGGTGGGTTGTCTCACTGAAATCATCCTCAGGAACTGAGTTCTGTGTTTGTGATCCATGATACAGCTACTACCACACATTGGGCCCTGAAATATGACCCCGCTCGACATATTGACCCCTCTCGTCCTCTGTCCAGGAGTTGCAACTAGTTTCTGGTGTTTGTAGGTTATGTGTTGGCGGCCGTGCGTAGCGCTGACCCTAGCGGTGGGCTATGATGCGGTAGATACACTGTGGCCGGGTATGCCGGGAGCCCGTTTGGCGTCTCGGGACCCTGTACACATCGTTTGGGGCCGTTGAGGACACCCCGGTCGGATTTCCTTGCGGATGGAACCCGAATAGGCGATAAACCTGGACTAGAGACTTGTGCGGTTAGTCAGGTCGTGGTCTACACCCACGTCAGCTTTCGCTTGAAGTCTGCCGAGCACATGTCGTGTGCAGACGCTAAGTGGTGGAAACATGTGTGAAGAAGTACACCCCTGCAGGGTTATAAATGATCTATTCAAATAGCCGTGTCCGCGGTAAAGGACTTCTAGGTTGCCTATAACAGTTCATAGACAAGTGAAAGTGGATACTCTAAAATGCGCAAGATAAGCGTGAGTGCTATGGATGGCGTTCTCGTAGGTAGACGGGAGCGGATCCATAGTGGTGTATTGAATGGTGAATATGTGGACTCGTGTGCGCCACCTCAAAAGAGTTGCTTGCAGTCGTAGTTCAGGTTAGCCACTGAGTCAAAGCTGGCTTGCTGCAGTTAAACCCCACCATCCCTTTGTTGATGCCGATGCATATGTAGCTACTTCTGATGTATGTCTTGCTGAGTACTTTTGTACTCACGTTTTCTTAATTTATGTTTTGCAGAGAGACTAGTCTCGCTAATAGTTTCGCGTGGACTTTGACGTTTAGCTTGATACCTCAACAATGATCTTGTGCCCTCGGCAGGATCTGGTAGATAGTCAGGCTTCTTAGCCTTTTTCATTTGTAGATGTTTGTACTCAGGCATGTTAAGCTTCCGCATGTGCTTTGATTTGTATGCTATGATTGTTGGGTCATGAGACCCATGTGTGTAATATCTCGCTCCTCGGAGCCTAATGAATAAATACTTGAGTCGTAGAGTTATGTTGTGATGCCCTGTTGTATTTATACATATCGAGCATATTGTGTGTATGATTGAAATGCTTGGTATGTGTGGGATCCGACAATTTAGTTGTTTATCCTTGTCAGCCTCTCTTATGGGGAAATGTACTCTTGTGCTTCCAAGAGCCATAGTAGTTCGCTACAGCCCGGTTCACCGGAGTCCTGCTAGCCCAGCACTACTTCTCAGGACACTTGACTGGCCGGCATGTGTTTCACTTCGTTCATGTGTCTGTCCCTTCAGGGAAATGTCACGCGGTGACATTCGGAGTCCTGCCTAGCCTACTACAGCCCGGGTTCCCGGAGTCCTGTTAGCCCAGTGCTACAGCCCGGATTCACACACTGCTGACCGACATGCTCGATGTGATTCATGTATGCCTGTCCCCATAGGTTGGTGCCACTTTGGGTTCACGACTAGCCATGTCGGCCCGGGTTCTCTGTCATATGGATGCTAGTGACACTATCATATACGTGAACCAAAAGGCGCAAACGGTCCCGAGCCATGGTAAGGCGACACCCGTGGGAATACTGTGCGTGAGGCCGCAACGTGATATGAGGTGTTACCTCCTAGATCGATGTGACTTGGAATCGGGGTCCTGACAGCTTTGGTATCAGAGCCTGACTGCCTATAGGATTACCAAGCCAAACTGGTCGAAGTTGAGTCTAGAAATGCTTTAGTTATATAAGGGAATTGATTGTGGGATGGAACGTAAGGCTCTTTTTAATCCTTATATCTCATGCCCTCTGATCTGAGTCACCCTCTTCCTTTCTACGGGGTTAAGAAACTAGGCCTTCTCATCTATCTATCAGGATGATGTGTTACTAACCTGTTGACTTATAGGATTGATGGATTCATGCCGCAGTTCAGTTTCCAGTACTTCTGTGTGTTCATAATTGGTCTCGGAACCTTGATATTGTGGTGTTGAGTGGTTATGCCACCATTTTGCAGGATGTCTCAAATCTTTTTGAGCAATTACAACCGTTATGCTGTCCGAGTCATCCCAGGTTTCTAAGTAGTCTGATGCATTTGCAAACCCCTTCCTCCTGTTCCTGATGTCCATTCGGGCCAGATTAATAACACTAATCGGTGAGTTGAGGTACTCTGTTGCCTCGACATATATGTTGGAGCTATTACTATGACCCTAGATGTTTTAGGGAGTCACCTAGTAATCTAGCCATGTTTTGTGTTCCGGTGTGATGATTCTGGCCAACATTCTCAAAAGCATCCCGTGATGCCATGTAGTGGTAGGTATTCTATTCATGTGTTCTTGAACCTGAGATTCACCCTACTTATCTCATGTTGATAGCGTTGCTAGTTCATTTAGGATATTAGTAACCTTTGCGATAGTCCTCGAGGTTCGTGGTACATCCTTCTTCCAATTATCATGGACCATTCTTGGCAGAAATTCTTTTGAACCAAAAGGTCACGACAAAGTGCTCCTGATGAGTTCTCCATTCTATGTTATGACTCTGCCAACCCTACCTTCCTGCATGGGTTATCCGGAGGAAATATGTTGAACTCGTTCGACATACTAATCTATGCATCAACAACTCAGAAAGTTATATGTTCCTTTGAGTTGTCCCCCTTCCGTTATATTCCGACCTTCATCTATCAATTGATAGTCAAGAGTATGTGAGCATTTATTCATCGGTGCCTATTATTCTTGTGGTCTGTCGAGCCGTTCTATTTCAGAATGACTAGGAGAAACAAACTCCAGTACCTCATCCATTTCTAGGATTGGGTCAAAGCAGTTGTATTTCGCAGATCGAATGCAATCAAGCTATTGGTCTGTTCTACCCTGAAGTACTATCCACTTTATGTCAGGAATGTCATGAGAATTGCACCTTCCCTTATGAATTCTTGACGTAGTGATACTTCTCACCATCATTATTCATTCCTCGGTGTCGTGCTGTCGCAACCGGAATACCGACAAGTGAATCGTGATGTGTGAAATCAATACTCCTAGCAACCCTTTGCTTGGTAGTTAATGGACATTAATATCATTCTTAGTGTGCTGATTACTGAATCATCACCCTAAGGTTGATCGTGCTACCTAGTCCTTATTTCCTGGTGCACTCTTCGATCAACGAGTTAGGATTTTGCGAAACCCTTGCTTATTTGTCCATATCGTCTTGCTCTGAAAAGCAAGATTGATCTCGAGCTTAGTAACATATCGGTGGTTCGTGATTTTTCGAATATCTTCTTGGAAGCATTACCAGGTTGTCCCCTAACTGTTATGTTGAGTTCATGATCAAGTTGGTTTTCCAATAACTCACTCCTCTCCAAGAATCTGTGTTGGATATCCCTAAGCTAGTTGGTTGAGCTGGACAACAACTTGGAAAGTTGGAAGATAAAAGCTTGTCTGACTTAGTCCATGTTAAGGGATATCTTTTTGTGTGTGTGCATTGAAGAAAGATAATATCTCCATCGATTGGTCCTCGTGATCTGTTGTTGGATCTATTGCCTTGTCAAAACTTTGATTTGAGTATGGGCTATCGTCAAATCAAGCTAGAACCAATGATGTTCGTAATGTTGTCTTACTCATGGTTGATCCCTTGAGCATACACCATTACATCTTTTGGTCTGACCAATGCTATCGCCGTGTTCACATAATGGTGGAAGTCCAGTGATATGGAAATTCCGATGTGTCGTTGTTGAGCCCATCAGCAGCATTTTGTCTCATCCATGATTTGTGTTGAACATCCAGCTAGTGTTGGAAACTTGTGTAAGTATTTTATTCATGCCCCATTCATGAAGTATATGTTTGGATGGAAGTAATGACTTCCTCTAAGTTCACGTGCAATCGATGCAAGTTATCGCCGTGAATTCGAGAAAGCTTGTTTTTGCTTCCTCTGGAATCATCCCAAGTCAGTCATGCATGTGCAAAGTATTCTATGGTCTGATAGACTGATCATCTTCATCCCATATGTATTCCCTAGCACACCAAGCCACTTATTGAATTGTTCAAGGAGAAGAAGATCCTTCCTAAGAGCTAACCCAGGCTTATAGAAGGACTTCGATATCCTCAATGATGGTTCCCTACCAGAACTCGGTAGTGTTTTATTATCAGACTACTAGGTGGTCATGCTTGTCTTGGACATCGTGTTCACATGTGTGTAGCAGAACCAGCTCATGTTTTGGAGCTTACTATCATAGTTCATTTCCCGAGAATCTCGCAACATCATCTCGTTGATTGTGTTGCAAACTTTCTTTTCAGACATGCTGAGTCTGAAGTATCCTATCACCAATCAGATCTGAATCTCAGTCAGATATGATGGTTGGCACATTCCCAATAGTTGCAGTTTGTTCCTAGCTTGCACCGCCATTGTGTCAATCTCCCATGGACTGCCCTTCTCAGCAATTGTTGTTCAGGATCATCTTCAGAAGTGGTCCTACCATGGGTCCCATCCATTCTAGATGATAAGCAAAAATCATCCATTGTGTTGTCTTCAAGAAGGTAGTCCACATCATCCATTCTAGTCCGAGTATGTCATTCTCTCGAACTCCTTCAAAGATTGTTTGTGATTGCCTTAGGCTGGTATAAAGAGTTTCAATGATCTTTGTATCAAAAGTAATTCTTTTTGCCACTTAAGGGAATAGCTCTACGAGTCACCTTCCCTAAGATGCCCCGTTATAGAATCATGGCAATTCAAGTCCTCGCTACATTGACAACTGTTCACCACCCTCTTAGGTGTGGAATTATTGTCTACCAATTTGAACCCTTGTCATCCGCTTCTTTCCATCACCCCTGATGTGTGTTTTGTCTCTCAGCTCAAGAGATGTTTCTACATCTCATTCCGAGTTGATCCTGAATTGTTCGATCCTCGAGAAGATCGATTCTTCTAGAGTTTTCCTTTTTTTCCTCTCTCATTGTCGTGTTGGTTGAAGTTTCCGAAGCAATACGTCGGGACAAAGATGGTGATGAATCAACGTTCTTACAAAGTGCAACCTGGTTCGTGAAGATGGTGTTAGCTTTGTGTCCCCTCTGTCTTCTTACCTCACGTCTTGAATCTCGGGACGAGATTCTTGTTTAGTTGGGGTGAGTTGTCACAGCCCTAGAATTTGTTTGCCATTAGTTGCCTTAAAGCATCCATGCATCATGTCTAACTTTAATTGAATCGTGAAATGGGGATGTTCAAACCCTAGCACCACTTGAATCCACTAGGTTCAACTAAAATTTGCATTCAATGAAACCAAAATGATCCTTATTGATATTAGGTATTTTTGGCAAGGGCTTTGTTCCAAACCAAAAATAATGAACATCTTTTAAGGAATTATTTTGGGCATTGAATTTAAATCAATATTGTATTTGGATTTGGTTTTATATTCTTAATATATGGAATATAATTTCAGATAAATATGAAATAATTTATGTGCCTTTGGATAATTCTATTGTGCAATATAAAATATTCAGAGGAATGTTGTCACTGTTTTCAATTTGTTTGGAGTTCAAAACAGTGGCAAAATAAATTAATAAAGGAAAATAGAACAAAAATAAAACAGAGCAGGGAAACTTACCTGGCGCTCACCTGCAGCAGAGCCGGCCTAGCTTCCGTTCTGGCCCAGCCCACCACCGCAAACCTCCCCACCTCGTCGTCTTCCTCGCGCCTTCTGGCAAAGTGCGTGGCACGCACACAGCCGAGCCGCGGCCACCTCCTGCTAGCCACGCAGCTGCTCCCCCTCATCCTACTCCGCCGCCCAAGATCTCCTTGACCCCTCTGCACCTCTCCCCTCTCTCCCTGGACCTCTTCCCCTCCCCTGGCTCTCCCTCCTGCGCAGCCCGGGAGGAGCCCATCGCCGCCATCCACCATTCGCGCGGCCACCGGCCTCCACACGCCTCTCTAACGAGCCAAGAAGCTCCGCCATCGACCTCTATGCCGTCTCCGTCGAGCCACGCGAGTGGACGCGCCCTACAGCAGCTTCCCCGACCTTTCTTCCCCGCCCATGGCCGCTGGATGCCGCCGTCCGATTCGCCACCCTCGCCGCCTCCCCGAGGCCGTTGAGCTGCTCTACGACCTCCCTGTGAGCGCCCTCTTTGACTCTCCCTCTTCCCCGGCCCCTCCGCGTCCTCTAGGCCCTAGCTGCATGGACGCCGAACTCCGGCCGCCGCCACAAGCTTTGCTCTGGCGAGCTACGGCGTAGCCTCCGCCTCCCGTCTGCTCCCCTGGATGCGGGCGAGCGAGGGCAACCCACTGGTGCCCTTGGCTTGACCCACTGCCGCCTGTAGCGCCATCTCCGCCATTGCCCGAGCTCCGGCCGCCGCAAAGCTCGCCGCCCTCACTGCTGCAGCCCATCCCCGGCAACCCCACGACCATCCCTGGACGCACCGCACTACGGGCGTTCCATAGAACCCATCCGCGCGGCCATCCGTCGCCAGAAACGGCCGGCCGGCGAGTCGCCGCCGCACTGTAAGGTCGCCGGCCTTTAATCCGGCGACGCTGACGTGGCACGATTAGTTAGGGTTAATGGCGCAGTTAGTAATACCCTGGGACACAGACAGCCGGGCCCCACTGCCTAACTAACCGGCTAACTTAGCAAGATTAAGATTAATCTAATTACACTAGGCCCACGTGTCAGCTTTGACTATGCTGATGTGGGCGTTGACCCGACCCCACATGTCTGTGACCTAGGCAGCACTGGGTCGCTGACTAGTGGGCCCCACTGGTCAGGTTTGACCTGGACGGCTCCTGTTGACCTGCTGATGTCAGCATGACCCAATGCTGACGCAGTAATACATTTTCTGGATTTATTAATAATCAGTAAATTCCAGAAAATGCCCAAAACTTCTAAAAATCATAGAAATTAAACCGTAACTACAAATGAAATAAATTATATATGTAAAATGATCAGAAAAATATGAAGAATCTGTTTATGCCATGATCATGCATGTTTGAACAAGTTAACCTCACTGAATAGGACAAATTATGATTAGGGCAACTTATGAAATAACATTTCGAGTTGGAATTTGATCTTGTTTGAGTTCCACTTCAATTAAATTGGCTAGATATTGCATTAGGTCAATTCAGTACCTTAATACGTCATATCATTCATTCGCTTGTGCATTGCATTAATTGAATGTTGTTTATGTTCCCTTGCCGGTAATTGTCCCCTCTCGATAGACGTGGTTCCGACGACGTGATCGATGACAACGATGAAGAACTATATTATCTTCAGAAGTGCCAGGCAAGCAAAACCCCCTTGTTCATTCCGATACAATCCCACTCTCTCGCTCCTGCTCTCTTTTACTGCATTAGGACAACAACGATTCAACTGTTACTTGCTGCGGTAGTTGAACCCCTTATCCTCTACATGACCTGTCATTGCCACAGTAAATAGATGAAACCCACTAGCATGAGTAGGAGTTGTTTGAGCCCTGATGTGCCTACTCATTCATGCTTGTTTGTCATGCCTGCTACTGCTTAGAGTTGAGTCAGGTCTGATTCATCGGGGGTGAATTGGAACAGTGATTAACATGTCCTACTGTGTGTGAGCTAAGTGTGTGAACACGATTTGATAGCGGTGAGAGGCCACGTATGATTACATGGTGGGTTGTCTCACTGAAACTGTCCTTAGGAACTGATTTTTGTGTTTGTGATCCATGATACAGCTACTACCACACATTGGGCCCTGAAATATGAGCCCGCTCGACTTATTGACCCCTCTCGTCCTCTCTCCAGGAGTTGCAACTAGTTTCTGGTGTTTGTAGGTTATGTGTTGGCGGCCGTGCGTAGCGCTGACCCTAGGGGTGGGCTTTGATCTGGTAGATACACTGTGGCCGGGTATGCTGGGCGCCCGTTTGGCGTCTCGGGACCCTGTACACATCGTTTGGGGCCGTTGAGGACACCCCGACCGGATTTCCTTGTGGATGGAACCCGAATAGGCGATAAACCTGGACTAGAGACTTGTGCGGTTAGTCAGGTCGTGGTCTACACCCACGTCGGCTTTCGCTTGAAGTCTGTCGAGCACATGTCATGTGCAGACGCTAAGTGGTGGAAACATGTGTGAAGAATTACACCCCTGCAGGGTTATAAATGATCTATTCGAATAGCCGTGTCCGCGGTGAAGGACTTCTGGGTTGCCCATAACAGTTCATAGATAAGTGAAAGTGGATACTCTAAAATGCGCAAGATAAGCGTGATTGCTATGGATGGCGTTCTCGTAGGTAGACGGGAGCGGATCCATAGTGGTGTATTGAATGGTGAATATGTGGACTCGTGTGCGCCACCTCAAAAGAGTTGCTTGCAGTTGTAGTTCAGGTTAGCCACTGAGTCAAAGCTGGCTTGCTGCAGCTAAACCCCACCATCCCTTTGTTGATGCTGATGCATATGTAGCTAGTTCTGATGTAAGTTTTCCTGAGTACTTTTGTACTCACGTTTGCTTAATTTATGTTTTGTAGAGAGACTTCAGTCTCGCTAGTAGTTTCGCATGGACTTCGACGTTTAGCCTGATACCTCAGCTACGATCTTGTGCCCTCGGCAGGATCTGGTAGATAGTCAGGCTTCTTAGCCTTTTTCATTTGTAGATGTTTGTACTCAGGCATGTTAAGCTTCCGCATGTGCTTTGATTTGTATGCTATGATTGTTGGGTCATGAGACCCATGTGTGTAATATCTCGCTCCTCGGAGCCTAATGAATAAATACTTGAGTCGTAGAGTTATGTTGTGATGCCCTGTTGTATTTATACATATCGAGCATATTGTGTGTATGATTGAAATGCTTGGTATGTGTGGGATCCGACAATTTAGTTGTTTATCCTTGTCAGCCTCTCTTATGGGGAAATGTACTCTTGTGCTTCCAAGAGCCATAGTAGTTCGCTACAGCCCGGTTCACCGGAGTCCTGCTAGCCCAGCACTACTTCTCAGGACACTTGACTGGCCGGCATGTGTTTCACTTCGTTCATGTGTCTGTCCCTTCAGGGAAATGTCACGCGGTGACATCCGGAGTCCTGCCTAGCCTACTACAGCCCGGGTTCCCGGAGTCCTGTTAGCCCAGTGCTACAGCCCGAATTCACACGCTGCTGACTGACATGGTCGATGTGATTCATGTATGCCTGTCCCCATAGGTTGGTGCCGCTTTGGGTTCATGACTAGCCATGTCGGCTCGGGTTCTCTATCATATGGATGCTAGCGACACTATCATATACATGATCCAAAAGGCGCAAACGGTCCCGGGCCATGGTACGGCGACACCCGTGGGAATACTGTGCATGAGGCCGCAAAGTGATATGAGGTGTTACCTGCTAGATCGATGTGACTTGGAATCGGGGTCCTGACACAGAGCTGGGCCTGGATCTGGGCCTCAGTGATGCGGTCAACGCCCGGATCGGGCTCCTCCCGATCCCGCAAGGCGGTGGCGGCGCGAGGAGAGGACGCCGGAGCGAGGCGGCTAGCCGGAGCTCCGGTGAAGGACAGTCGACGGCAAGGCAGGGTCCGGCGGACGGCGGATCCGGACCAGGGGGTCCCATTCCCGGGGTTGGACGAGGACGGCAAAGGAGCACGTGGGGAACACGGCGTCGGGCGGCGCGTCGCCTAAGTGAAACGGCGCGGAGGTGCGGCGGGGTGGCGGCGGCGCTTGTCGGCGAGGGCTGCGTGCGGCGGAGGCAACGAGCGGGCGGTGGAGAGATCCGGGCCCGGGCGGGCCCGCGATAGGCTTCCCTGGGCCGCGCGGTGACAAGTGGCGAGCCGCGATTGGCTCGGGCGGACGGCGGTGATGACGTGTTGCCTCCGGATTGGCCGGAGAGACGTGGCGGCTGGGGCTGGACATTGTCCGCCGCAGTGAGGACGCGTCCGGCGGCGCGAGGGGAGGGAGTTTTAGGGTTAGGGGCGAAATGGACCCGGGATTGAAATGGAGGGGTCTATTTATAGAGGTAGAGGGAGCTAGGAGAGTCCAAATGCGGTGCGGTTTACGGCCACGCGATTGTGATCGAACGCTCTAGATGATGGAACATGTTTAGGTGTGTTTTGGGCCACTTTGGAGGGGTGTTGGGCTGCAACACACATGAGGCCTTTTCGGTCCCTCGGTTAACCGTTGGAGTATCAAACAAAGTCCAAATGGCATGAAACTTGACAGGCGGTCTACCGGTAGTAAACCAAGGCTGCATGACAAGTCTTGGTCCAGTCCGAAAAGGTTTAACACCCGCACACGAAAAGAGGTAGAAAGGGACACCGGATGACATAGGAGCGCCGGATTGCAAAACGGACAACGGGGAAAATGCTCGGATGCATGAGACCAACATGTATGCAACTGAAATGCACATGATGACATGATATGCAATGCATGACACGCAAGCAATGAGAAGGCAACAATAGCGAATAACTGGAGGACACCTGGCACATCGGTCTCGGGGCGTTACAACACTCCACCACTACGAGAGGATCTCATCCCGAGATCTAGAATGGCACCGGAGGGAAAACGGAAGAGAAAGAGAAGAGGTACAACTAAGTTTCTTGTTTTGACAAATGGGTGAGACCAAGGAACCTTGAAAAGGTTAAGCCATTTCGAGAAAAGAATTCCACGGAGATGAACGAAGTTGAAAACACTCCGTTCGAAGAAAGGAACAAGGAAGAACAACTTCGGGCAGCACTCCGATTGAAAAGAAAAGGAATTGAATAAGAACTTGATAAGATGAGAAGATACATGATGGAATCACAACATACAGCCTCCAGAACTAATGAATGCATGGAACAAGGGGTAAGAAAGATCTCAAACAGCACTCCGATTGAGAAGAGAAGCAAGGTTTGATAATGCAAAAAAAAACTTGAGCGAAAGGGCACAACACTCCGGTTAAATGGATAAGCATGAAAAGAACAAGGTCCTGACAAGAACAAGAAGGAGGGTTGATGAGAGCAACATCACAATGCCTCCGGAAGAAAAGAGAGAATGGAATGGAAAGAACGAAGGAGAGAACAATATCTTCTATCTCGGATGAGCTTGAAAAGCCATCCTTAGGAGAAGGGTCGAATGGAGTTGTTGGAAAACCAACAACGAAAAGAGTAAGCTTGATATGGTCTTATGGAATACATCTCAACTTATGAGGTGACAACCTGCCACTCACGGGAAAAAGAATTGGATTGGTATGACCAAGGAGACGAGAAACTATTTCACTGGTAGGATAAAATAAGAACTTGGTCCTTTATAAGCACCATAGATAGCAACAATTCTTAGGGAAGTCTTTAGGTGAAATATAACCCAAGATAACTCCAACGAAGAGGTTGATGGATTTAAAATACCCCATTCTTAACAACCTGTGAATCATGAAACATGAACTCAAATTATCAAGAATGACATAATACCACCTCCAATGATATGGAAAAAGGAATTGCACTCCGGATTGCAATAAGAAGAATGCTTGAGCTCCTCTAAAAAGAATCTTGATGAACACTTCAAGAAGGAATTATGTCCTTGATGAACTATCATGTAGAACCTCCATGAAGAACTCCGTTAAACAAAAGAATGATCAAACGGAAGGAAAGAGAAGTTGAAAACATAAAGTGAAACCTTGTAATGATTTAGATGGATCTCCGTGATGATGAGAGCTTGGAACTTCGGGAAAAGAAAAGGTAAAGCATCTTGAACTGAGAATGTGATATGATGAACCACTCCGGAGAAAGAAATTGAATAAACTCGATGAAACAAGAATAAGAATTACATTATGCTTATCCTTCACCAATTCACATTGATGACAAGCAACGGATTTGACATATTACTTATTCTCGTAGAAAGGATTTAGATAGATATAGCGCAAACTTAATGGACCACCGGTAGGATTGAAACAACGAATGAATTAAAAGGATGAATCACCGGTAAGGATTAGCAAATGAACGAACATACATGAGAGAGTTAAGATACATGAGAAGGAAGAGATCACGAACTGATAAGAGGATATTTAATCGTCGCACCGCTAAGATTTGGAGAAAGCGAGCTGAAAGCTGGAATGAATAATTCTGAGAAGATGGGCTCCAGGGAATCAAACTGAAAAAAACTTCTGAATACTCCGGATAGGTGAAAATAATTCCCACAATCAAAACAATTATGAGAGGATGGCCTCAAACTAGAATCATGAATCTTTGAGAGAACGGATAAGATATGGAGGAAAATTTCTTCTTCGGTCTTCAAAATCTGAGAATGACAACGAGAAACACCACCAAGAATTGTTGAGACACTCTGGAATGATTAAAAGAGGAGAGGTTGAGCCAACAATGAAAAGATTTTGACAGATCTTGGAGAAGACATTTGACTGATGATAAATCATTCTTACGTCAAACTTCGAAAAGAATTTGAGAATACCTCCGGGAAAATAAGAAGAGTCAGGTAAGATCCTGGGAAAAGACCTGTGGGTTAGGGCCCACTCAAAAGAAACACCGTTGAAATGATTTAAAAGAGAGGTAGCACCGGTTGAATTAAATGGCTTGAATGAGATAACAACCTCGAAATAGGTTGAACGGATCTGGAATGACAAGACGAGCCTTTTGAGATAGCTTGAGCACGCCGGAACAGATGAATAGCGAGAAGTGAATTATTATGAGGTGCACCGGTATGAGAAGGCATTTGAAACGAGAAAAGGATATGATCAACCAGGATTGAATTGGTTCCACCGGAGAAGAAAAAGAATGAGGAATGACGAACTTGAGGTTCCGTTAGGATCTTCATGAGAATCACCGGATAAGAATATTGACGGAAAAGGATGGAGAGACTTCACAAGAACAAAAGGATACTTGATTAAGAAATCTGGGTCCTTGAAGAGAAAGGGAGGGTGGGCGGGAAAACAAAGGCATCTTGGAGATGAATGAAACAAACACCGTTGAGAAGACTTGAGTTGATCTTGCGGATGTTGAAATGATCGGATCCACTTGAAGAGAAACACACCGGTTGAAAAAGGATTGACATGACAATCTCGATTATCATGAAGGATTTGTATTCACATCGGAGTATGAGAACACCATTTAGGAAAGGTATGGAATCAACACTTGACATTGAAGCAACTCAAATACCACAACTCAAAACAAAACAAAGGATTGGCTTGCAGAATAAGCCGGAACAAACATATGATAGAGATTTCATCTGAAGTTTTCGTGGTGGGGCCTACACGGGCTCGATCGTACAACACCATCATGTACAAGGCAGTCCACATGACATACGAAGCGTCCCCGAGTCGGCATAGCCAAGGACTCTTTAAGACACAAGGAGACCACTGTAAAACCAACCGTGGATAGACGGACCACCAGACGTCGAACCCCAATTTCATATCATACATCTGTCCAAAAGATATCCTAAGAGCTACTTGAATTCCCACTTATAAACTCCCGAAATTTTTCGGTTATGCAATCAGGTGTTGGGGATACAGGGGAAGCATAATATCTCACCCAAAACTAGCAAATCCTACATCCAGCTGTATCCATCCTTCAACACATAACCAAGAAACCTTCGGAAATCGTTTACCTCAACCTTCGAAAAGCATCCATTATACGAGTTATGGCAATACTCCCGAACTCCCGCCCCAGTACTAGGTGGCGTCGAGGTTATCTCACCAACAACTGCATAAAAGAGATTTTCGATGTCGGCGAAACTCAGGTATTCCAGAATCTCAACAATAAAATTGTGACGACAACACCTCGGAGCTCAACTCCCCGGGACACTGCCACAACCCCTAAATGACAGGAGGCACCAAGAAAAATGTTCTCGTCACAAAACCATCAGAACGATTCCAAGATACCCGCGTGATCCTAAATTTTTTTTAGTGAAATTTGAGAAGAGAAGAGTCAAAACTCTACGTCAGGAGGCCTCACCAGAGCGACGAAGGGACTGAGGAGTAAAAAGAATTCCTAACTCTCCGATATATATAATCCTAAATGACTCAAAACATTTTTTCTAGACTCAACAACGCCAACGATTCGATCAAGTAGGAGGCTCCTAAAGTCAGGGAAGGCTCTGATACCAACTTGTAACAACCTCGATGCGGCTATATCTCTCACGTGTCGAAGCATGACTTAGAGGCATAACTGCATTGAAAGCAATGTCGCAAGTCAGGTAATCTTCACACAACCCATGTAATACATAAGGGAAAGAGATACATAGTTGGCTTACAATCGCCACTTCACACAATTACATGAATAAAGCAATACATCATCCAGATACACTCAAGGTCCGACTACGGAACCAAAATAAAAGAAGACTACCCCAAATGCTACACAGATCCCCGATCGACCCGACTGGGCTACACTACTGATCAACTGGAAACGGAACAACATAACGAACACGATCTTCAACGAGCTCCTCCTTGAGCTTGGTTGCGTCACCTGCACGGTTTCATCGGCACCTGCAAACTGGTTTTGGAAGTATCTGTGAGTCACGGGGACTCAGCAATCTCACACCCTCGCGGTCAAGACTATTTAAGCTTATGGGTAAGGTAAAAGGTATGAGGTGGAGCTGCAGCAAGCAACTAGCATATATGGTGGCTAACATATTCGCAAAAGAGAGCGAGAAGAGAAGGCAAAAGCACGTTCGAACAACTATGATCAAGAAGTGATCCTAGAACAACCTACGTCAAGCATAACTCGAACACCATGTTCACTTACCGGACTTCGCCGAGAAGGGACCACCACGGTTACACACGCGGTTGATGTATTTTAGTTAAGATCAACTTCAGGTTTTCTACAACCGGACATTAACAAATTCCCATCTGCCCATAACCGCGGGCACAGCTTTCGAAAGTTCAAATCCCTGCAGGGGTGTCCCAACTTAGCCCATCACAAGCTCTCACGGTCAACGAAGGATATTCCTTCTCCCAAGACAATCCGATTAGGCTCGGCATCCCGATTACAAGACATCCTCGACAATGGTAAAAGAAGTCCAGCAAGACCACCCAATGCGCCGACATCCCGATAGGAGCTGCACATATATCGTTCTCAGGGCAACACCAGATAAGCAATCCGTACAACTAAAACCAGCCCTCGAGTTTCCCCGAGGTGGCGCTGCAAGGGGCTCTAGTTTGGACCAACACTTAGACAAGCACTGGCCCGGGGGGGTTAAAATAAAGATGACCCTTGGGCTGGCCTAACCCAAGGGAAAAAGAGGCTAGGTGGCGAATGGTAAAACCAAGGTTGGGCCTTGCTGGAGGAGTTTTATTCAAAGCGAACTGTCAAGGGGTTCCCATTATAACCCGACCGTGTAAGGAACACAAAATCCGGGAACTTAACACCGATATGACAAAAACTAGGACGACAAGAGTGGAACAAAACACCAGGCATAAGGATGAGCCTTCCACCCTTTACCAAGTATATAGATGCATTAATTAAATAAGAAATATTGTGATATCCCAACAAAATATCCGGGTTCCAACAAGGAAGAACTCCAATCTTCACTTGCAACTAACAACGCTATAAGAGGGGCTGAGCAAAGCGGTAACATAGCCAAACAACGGTTTGCTAGGACAAGGTGGGTTAGAGGCTTGGCTTAACAATATGGGAGGTGATATAGCAAGTGGAAGGTATCGCAGCATAGGCATAGCAAAAGAGGGAGCAACTAGCAAGCAAAGATAGAAGTGATTTCGAGGGTATGGTCATCTTGCCTGAAATCCTGCAAGGAAGAAGAACGAGTCCATGAAGAAGACAAACGGACGTAGTCGAACGGGTCCTCACAAATGCGACGTTATCGGAACCAACCCGAAGAAGAAACACCGGAAAGAAGCACACAACATAGTAAACAACCAACACATGAACCTGGCCTCAACTTGGAAAACCAAGAGTGCCACTAGAAAGAGGAGTTGATTTCGGTTGAAATCGATATAAAGATCACCGGAATCGGATGCACGGTATGGAAATGGCAAGAAAAACAAATATGGCACCGGTCTGCGATAATCAGCAAGTGACCATCTAAATGCATCAAGATAAATATGCTACAGCACCCGAACATGGCAACAAAATGCATGGCAGGGATCCACTCATGATGCTTGACAAAAGATGAACACTGAGCTACGGCTAATTCACTCAATAGCATGTTCAAACAAGCATGGCAAAAATGCAAAAGATAACAGGTTTCAGACTTTGTGAAATAACAAGTCAGGAATTTATCATCAGGAAGCAATGTTTAGAACACGATAACTACATGCTACAGGAACATATCATGGCAAAGCAAGGCATGGCATGAAGCTACTCTAAGTATATAACAAAATTCCCTTAGTGACCATGAGCCAAAACGGATCAGAGAATACAATTGCAAGCATGTGAACATTGCAAAAACATAAACAAATTCAGACTTAGAGAAAAACTGGAGCATGCAAAACAGATTAACAAGTAGGCATGTTTACGAGCTCAATGCACTCACTACGAGGCATTGCATGACAAACTAAGTATACACCCAGCAAATAGACATGGCAAGAACAACATCATAGCATGCACGGATCAACAATAACAAGTTCAGCAAAATTGCTAAACATGTTAACAATCTGCCAGGAACATTTTATAGCAAAAGTAGACCTCGATTGACTCAAACTAGGGTGCTCCATAATTGCAAATAAAGACATGGATGGATAGAGCACCACAAATTTAACAAAACATCCTTACTGATGATCCTCAAAAGAGGCACGGATCACTAGGAAACGACATGAACATATGGCATAAAATCAAAAACAGGACAAGTACTTAGTGAAATTCTAAGTCCCTGAAATCAGCATCAACGATTACACTACTTTGCATGCATGTGCTAGTCACCACAAATATCACAAAAATACATGGCATACACCCCTGTAAAGATGGCATGGCATTTAATAAAACACATGTAGAGCTCAGGATCATAGCATGCACACATTAATCATGGCAAAAATGACAAAAGGCCATTTGCTGAAACAGATCTGACAAATTCATCACATAGCCCTCTTACAACAGCATTTCGGGAATCAAGATGAGCTCAAATGAAAATGATGCAATGAGATGAAATGATGTACTCGTCGAGACGAACATTTTGATATGATACAGGCATGAATCGGAGCATCGGTTGCGGAGTTACGATGCTACGAATGTGCAATAAAATGTGGGAGATCTGGGCACTTAGAAAAAAACAGGCGCGCGGAGGATAGCTGTAAGACGCTCGGGCGGGATTTAGAGGCGCTCACCACTGGGCCCTTGGGCCGGATCAGAGTGGCCTGAGGGGGAGGCAGAGCTGGGCCTGGATCTAGGCCTCGGTGATGCGGTCAACACTCGGATCGGGCTCCTCCCGATCCCGCAAGGCGGCGGCGGCGCGACGAGAGGACGCCGGAGCGAGGCGGCTAGCCGGAGCTCCGGTGAAGGACAGTCGACGGAAAGGCGGGGTCCGTCGGACGGCGGATCCGGACCAGGGGGTCCTGTTCCCGGGGTTGGACGAGGACGGCGAAGGAGCACGCGGGGAACACGGCGTCGGGCGGCGCGTCGCCGGAGTGAGACGGCGCGGAGGTGCGGCGGGGCGCCGGCGAGGTCTCGGGTGGATGGCGGCGGTGGCGCTCATCGGAGAGGGCTGCGCGCGGTGGAGGCAACGAGCAGGCGGCGGCGGCACTTCGAGCGCGGGCGGCAGAGAGATCCGGGCCCGGGCGGGCCCGCGATGGGCTTCCCCGGGCCGCGCGGTGGAGGAGGCGCGCGGTGACAAGTGGCGAGCTGCGATTGGCTCGGGCGGACGGCGGTGATGACGTGTCGCCTCCGGATTGGCTGGAGCAATGTGGTGCGGGGGCTGGACATTATCCGACGCGGTGAGGACACGTCCGGCGGCGCGAGGGGAAGGATTTTTAGGGTTAGGGGCGAAATGGACCCGGGATTGAAATGGAGGGGTCTATTTATTGAGGTAGAGGGATCTAGGAGAGTCCAAATGCGGTGCGGTTTGCGGCCACGCGATCGTGATTGAACGCTCTAGATGATGGAGCAGGTTTAGGTGGGTTTTGGGCCACTTTGGAGGGGTGTTGGGATGCAACACACACGAGGCCTTTTCGGTCCCTCGGTTAACCGTTGGAGTATCAAACGAAGTCCAAATGGCATGAAACTTGAGAGGCGGTCTACCGGTAGTAAACCAAGGCCGCATGACAAGTATCGGTCCAATCCGAAAACATTTAACACCCGCACACGAAAAGAGGTAGAAGGGACACCGGATGACACAGGAGCACCGGATTGCAAAACGGACAATGGGGAAAATGCTCGAATGCATGAGACCAACATGTATGCAAATGAAATGCACATGATGACAAGGCAACAACAGCGAATAACTGGAGGACACCTGGCACATCGTTCTCGGGGTGTTACAACTGGATAGCATAGCATAACATAATTCAAAGATATGATGACTAACTAAACATGATCGCATGACATAATTCACATACATGTGATCTAAGTAATCAAGATCGCATGATTTAATTCACATATGTGATTTATATGCTAAGCAGAGGGCATTCACATATATGATGTCTGAACTAAGAACATGGTGTTGAATATTGTGTATATGATCTCTAAACTAGGCAATTGAAGACACCATATGCATGATATGAGCAGTATAATCGTGCCAAGTTAGAGCATACACCTCAGTGGGGGAATAGGACTGTTAATCTGTCTTTGAATCCATCTCTGAGGAGCTATCGGCACCCAGCAAGAGATCTGCTTCGACAGGTAGCAATGTCTGCTCTGAAGGCCTTGTTTTCACTCTAGATTTTTCCATCACCCACTCAAATGGCTGATTCATAGGAAGACTAGTTTAATGTACAAACATTGTTGACAAATGGAAAAGTAATGTAGAAAAGGATGGGCAAGATATCATTCAAATATATGTTGCCTGGTTAAACAAGATGGCATTGCACATTTCACATATATTATGGCTGGCTAAAAGACATAAGACTACATCATTCCCATATATGATATTGAAACTAAACATGTGGAATTATCTAAACTAAGTAGATGACATATATGATGTCGAAATTAGGCACTACAAGGCAACATATGCATGATATGACTAACATCATCATGCCAAGTTCGAGCAAACACCTTGGGGGTATATAGGAGTGGTCAGCTATGTCTGAATCCACCTCAGAACAAATATCTTCCTCTGGATTACAATCTGGAGAGGGGGAGGATTTTTCATTGAACCCACCATGGAGCGATGTCTACATGATAGTGTATTGCCGTGCAAAACTCTTCTCTTTTTCTCTACATGTTCAGCATGACTGTGTACAATATCTGACATGCATGCACAAAAATATAGTGAGATTATGTAAGGAGAGCATGCAGAAATCTAGAGTAATGGTAACAACTAGTGGATTGATCCAAAAATAATGATAGCAGGCTGATGATTGCTTTAATTGATGATGATTGCTTTACTATTTGTTTCCCACCCAAGATGAACAACATAGGCATACCCTAGGTGAACCAGATATTAGACAGAGATACTACTCATTGCTGCCTCGATATGTGCCCCGCAACTAATTTAGAACTCAAGTTTGAGAATCAATTTGGACCTGACTTGGAGTCTAAGAGGTGAACAGGACGATAAAGTAGCAGGTAATATTAAGCAATGCATAACATAAGAAGAAACAAAAGAGTGTGACCTCTCTTGTGGACCCATGTACTCCTCAGGTTCATCTGCTGAGTCGATGATGGTGATGCCGTTGCGGTGGGTGCCGGCGGTAGGGAAGGAGATCTGAGGCGGCGAAAGACGGTCGGGAGTCGTGATGTCTGGTCTGGTGGATGCTTCTGTCGATGGAGCAGCTCAGGTGAGGTGGACGATGTCGCAGCAAGAGCAGGACAAACCACACAAAGTTTTCTTCGACACCTACCTGTAACTGAAGTAATTCTGTAAGCGCTCATTTGGCATGCATGATTCTAAAAACGCATGGATAGGAAAAACACCAGAATAGGATAGGAATGTACATGGGAAACAGAGCATTTGTGAACACAGGATTTCATTCAACTTGGGTGTTTGGTTCACAAGAATTGGAAGAGCAGAGGAATGCAAAGAAACATGGCCAAAATAAAGTGAAACCATATGAAAGCATGTACAGTTAGAATGTTATTCTACCACTAATGCACTTGGTCTTGTTTTCATGCATAGGATTTTGAAAAGTAGGTCCAGGTGGATGTTTTGCTGCATTCCTTTCAACAAAATGCATGAATAATTGAATAGTAGAGTGCCATAGGAAAATTTCCTATTGCTATGTTTTTTCATTGAACCAAAATAGCCCTAATGGATCGACATGAATGTAGAGTAATAAATGATGTGACAAGTGTACAACCTATTTGCCATAGCCGTGTCGACCTCAGCATCATTGGGTTGGTCGCTGAAGAAGTTGAGGCAGAGGTGGCCATCGGAGGTGTGGAGGAAGATCTGAGGAATCTGTAGACGGGGTCCAGGGCACTGCTCTGTTGTGATGGATAGTTCCATCGTTGGAGAAGCTCCGGCGAGCCCTAAGAAGTCGAGGCTGAAGCAGCACAAGACAAACATCGTTAATCTCAAGTGGGATTCTAATAGTATCTCCAATAGATGATGTAAAATACATTATCAAAAATTGATAGATGTAAAATTTAGATCACCAAAAACCACCGGACTACAACAGATGAGGTAAAAACTGTTGACTCTGAACTTAACTGTCGAAACTGAAATTTATTGTGGAATCTGAATGTTACTGTCGAAACTGAATGCAATGGTAGCAGAGAGGCACTTCACATATAGTTTATGGAGGGCCTGCGGTTCATCTTCAACCTGCACCCCCCTAAGCCGCCAGCCACCACCGGCCGAACCACCGGCCCCCGCCGCCTGCAGCCGCCGGCGCTCCCACACCGTCT
>NC_041380.1:237266053-237284736 GCF_002162155.2 Triticum dicoccoides | reverse complement strand
GCCCCACCACCGGCGACCACCGCCCCCACCTTGAACCATAAGATAGTGGGGTACCTCTCCGGCAAGCCCCCCCTCCCTGCTGCGAGTGGTTCGTCCTTAACTCCGGCGAGCCCCCCTCCCCGCTGCTGGTGGTTCTTCCTTAACTCAGGAGAGCCCTGATATCTACTACACAACCTTCTTCTTGTAGACGTTTTTAGGCCTCCGAGTGCAGAGGTTTGTAGGATTGTAGCAAATTTCTCTCAAGTGGATGACCTAAGGTTTATCAATCCGTGCACTACTAGGGAAAACCCTAGCAGTAGCGTTGGTTTTGTGCTCACTAGTAGCACGGGGGGGGGGGTGCGCTACTAATAAGGCGCTACAGCTATTGCTTAGCAGTAACGCGTGCCCGCACGCGCTACTGCTAGGACAAATAGATGCAGCGTTTGTTCGCTCCCACGCTACTGCTAATGTAACTAGTGGCAGCGTGTTTTCTCTCCATCGCTACTAGTATTCTTTTTTTAGTGTATTTATGCACCATTGTACAAATATTGGTACAATACCAGTTATGAGGTTTACATCATTATGTCCATAACAGTGTGTCAAATGAAGGTGGGTTAGGTTCAAGTGGAGGCAATATGTGGTGCATGTCAAAAGTATACTTCTAATCCAAACTTGATCTAGTTTGGACTAGTAGTACTTTCGATGTGCACCACATGTTGCCTCCGCTTGAATCTAATCCGCCAGCACAAGCTATTTAATCATCATCATAGTCATTACCACCAACAGTATTTATTTAATCACCACTAACAGTAGCTAATATTAATAATCATAGTCGTTACCACCAACACTAGCTATTTTATTATCATAGTAATAGTGTAGCACATCATCATCCTCAAACTCATTTCTAGCTAGCTAATCACTCCTGCTGCTCTCTCTTAGGTAAAATAACATAAAACATGTGTAGCTCTCCTCCTTGATCAAGTTGGACCATGCAGATGAACCTGTCTCCTAATCGTGGGTAGCGCATCTGTTTGCTGCCCCCTATTACTTCTCTCCGCTTCCCCATCACATATTTGGTCTAGTCTTGCACTATTAAGCATCCATCGCTAATCTTGAATGCACTAAAGTAATCTGTAGGATATCTTGGCCGTAAGCTAATAATACTCATGGTACCTTTAGTCTCGATCCCATAAGGCACAACACTCATCGGGAGTCCCTGTTGAAGAACATCGTATGGTAACATACTTAGCAATGAAGTTTCGCTTTGAAAATAATGTATGGAAAAGATGCACTGAGGAAAAATAGTAAAAATCTTACCATCCTTCCTAAATAGATGTGACCGTAGTTCATTACGAACACTATTGGTCGCACGTTTTCAGTACTAACATTTCTAAATGCAGGAAGAAAATTTGTCTTGACAGTATAAAGATCCGCAAGCCATGAAACATAATGACTGAGCTCCTCGCAGTTTAGTTCAGCCCCGGGACAGTAGTAGGTCCTGTCTACCAAGCACTGGACATGTTTGCTTGCACCGAAATAAGCTGACAATACAAATTAGTTGTCAACTATTTTTGAATAAACAATATCAAACACATAAATATGGTTGAGAAACTTACATAATGGTATAACTGGAGGCGTCTGCACATCGACCCAGATGTCGGTATTACCTTCAATATCATCTTCCGGACGAATATCAAAGGTGATAACCATATCAGGCTCAAATGCATAAGTCTTGCATAGTGCATGCCATGTTTTGCATCCAAAATAGGTGTAGTCGTCTGAATTGTATAATTTTGCGTGGAAAATATAACCATGCTCGGTCTTCAAGTAAACTTTCTTTACCTCCATAGTATGACTGAAACCTATCTTATGCAATACAAAAACTCTTGCATGGCAGGGGATACGCTAGTAGAATAGTAAAAAAATTATAAGTTGAAGCAAATGAAGCAGATGTCATGCTTAATTACGAAAAAAGACATGTCATTGTGACTTACTGTATCCACTTCGAAGTTCTCGTCCAACTTGATGCTGAAGCGCCTATCATCATCTAGGAAGATTCCGTCGCACAGGCCGCGCTCGTCTTCGCAGTATTTGCAAATACTGAAATCCTTTTCGTTGATAGACATTTCCTATGTTCATAATTAAAAAATTAATTAAAAATCAATCGAAGACAACTACCAGGATACTCAACACACAAATCCGGGGCACTCGATATTTCCTACATATTCTGGCAGAAGTCATGCCAAAATTCACGGAAAAATCCGGCATGACCTTTGCTAAAATAGGACATATCGAGCGCTTGAAATTTGCCGGAACAGAAATGAATCAACACTCCGGCAAAACATAGGCCACTCGGAGGTGTAACCTGCAAACATGACCGGCCACTTGGGCAAGCACATATCCTATTTGAGCAACACAAGATCTACATTTCAAAATATCTTATAGGACTCAAATTAGCATGCATTCAATAAGGAAAAGTAAATCATCTCATGCGTCCGTACATCGTCGAATATTATCACTAATACATCCTGAATAGTGTCATACATATAACATCACTAATACAACTAAAACCCTAGCACACGACGGGTATCGGCGCGGGTAGTGGACACCCACAGAGAAAAAACCATCACATGATCATAGCTCCAGTGAGATCCCTAGAGAACCTGCTAGGTATTGGAGAACTTGTGCTCCAATGCAAACAAGTAGTGACAGACATGCGCGTCCTCCTCACTGACACGGTGACGCACCACATCCGCGGGGTCCTCGAGCCTCTGGACCATCACTGGCCCACGCGACCGCCACCAAAGAAGGTTTGGGTCAACGATAGGCTGGCTCCTCACCAACCTGCGCCCCCCGGTAGGTAGCGCCTCCCAGTACCATCCTGGCGCAGCCCAGTCCCGGACATGGCCCATCTGGTCAAGCAGGTGTCGTCCTCTGCCGACTCAACGACGAGGATGCGGGATAGGCATCGTCCACGTCGATGCGGGAAAAATTGCTTTAACTAAAAAAATAGCAACAAGTTCTTACTAACTAGTTCTATTAATTCAGCTAGTTCTTACTGAAAATAAACTTATTATAAATAAAAATAAACTAGTACCTAATTAGTACCTAGTTCTTACTAACTAATTAGTACCTAGGAACTACTGCCCTAATTACCATCTAATTTGATGAAGCTAGGGGTGGAAAGTGGTAGCGGATATTCCAACTATCCAACTATAAAGTGAAATAAGTGGTCAAATTTTACTCGTTTTATGATTCATCTTAGAAATTTGATTCGTTTTCACCCTTACATGAACCCTAACTCATTTGAGCCGCATCCACATCCAATTGGTTTCCACCCTTACATGAACCCTAACTAATTTGATGCAACTAAAATATAAAGAAACCCTAGGCAGAGGTAGGGGAGAGGGAGGAGCGGGCGTGCTCACCTCGGGTGCCTGCGACGAGGGAGGGGCAGGCGGCGTCGAGGTGGGGTTCGGGGCTCGGGCGTGCGGCGGATGGCGGCGTCGAGGTCGGGGTCGGGGGCGGCGTCCGGGGCGGCGTTGAGGTCGGGAGCGGGGGCGGCGTTGAATCTGGGGTCGGGGGCGGCATAGAGGGTGTGCGGAGAGCGCGCGGCGGCCGACGGGCGACAGCGGCGGCGAGAGTGGAGAGCTGGATTTGGGGAAGTGTCGTGGGGAAGGAAGAACCCCGTGGTTAAGTCAGAAGTAGCAGTAGCGCGTTCCAGAAAGCGCGCTACTGCTACGTTAGCTATAGCGCGTTCTGGGATACACGCTACTGCTACTCCTTTCTCTTTTTCCCCCTTTTTCATTTAGTTTTCTTCCCATTTTATTTTTTGCTTTCACCTTAATCTATTTCTTTCATTTTCAATTACCTTTCTATTTGCTTTCCATTTAATTTTATATCCTTTAGTAGTAGCGAGTTTAGATTAAAACCCGCTGCTACAAAGAAAGTAGCAGTAGCGTGGTTCGATATAGGTCGCTACTACTATGTGTAGCCTATCGGCTAAGCCGTGGGAATTTTAGTAGTAACGTGTTTAGAACAAGACGCTCTACTGCTAGAACTTTATCTGCAGCGCGGTTTGCACAGGCGCGCTACTGCTACTTAGCACCCGCGTGCTTTTTTGACCCGCGCTACTGCTAAAGTTCTGTGTATAAGGTTTTCCCTAGTAGTGGTGGGAGGCGTAGGATGAAGATGGTCTCTCTCAAACAACCCTACAACCAAATAACAAAGAGTCTCGTGTGTCCCCAAAACACCCAATACAATGTTAAATTGTACAGGTGCACTAGTTCAGGGATGAGATGGTGATACAAGTGCAATATGGATAGTAGATATAGGTTTTTGTAATCTGAAAATATAAAAACAGAAAGGTGACTAATGATGAAAGTGAGCGAAAATGGTATTGCAATGTGTTGAAACAAGGCCTAGGGTTCATACTTTCACTAGTGCAAGTTCTCTCAACAATAATAACATAATTGGACCATATAACTATCCCTCAACATGCAACAAAGAGTCACTCCAAAGTCACTAATAGCGGAGAACAAACGAAGAGATTATTGTCGGGTACGAAACCACCTCAAAGTTATCCTTTCTGATCGATCTATTCAAGAGTCTGTAGTAAAATAACATGAAGCTATTCTTTCTGTTCAATATATCCTAGAGTTCGTACTAGAATAACACCTTAAGACACAAATCAACCAAAACCGTAATGTCACCTAGATACTCCAATGTCACCTCAAGTATCCGTGGGTATGATTATATGACATGCATCACACAATCTCAGATTCATCTATTCAACCAACACAAAGAACTTCAAAGAGTGCCCCAAAGTTTCCACCGGAGAGTCAAGAGGAAAACGTGTGCCAACCCCTATACATACGTTCACAAGGTCACGGAACCCGCAAGTTGATCACCAAAACATACATCAACTAGATCACGTGAATATCCCATTGTCACCACAAATAAGCACATGCAAGACATACATCAAGTGTTCTCAAATCCTTAAAGACTCAATCCGATAAGATAACTTCAAAGGGAAAACTCAATTCATCACAAGGAGATAGAGGGGGAGAAACATCATAAGATCCAACTATAGTATCAAAGCTCGCGATACATCAAAATCGTTCCGAATCAAGAACACAAGAGAGAGAGAGAGAGAGAGAGAGAGAGAGATCAAACACATAGCTACTGGTACATACCATCAGCCCCGAGGGTGAACTACTCCCTCGTCGTCATCGAGAGCGCCGGGATGATGAAGATGGCCACCGGAGGGGGATTCCCCCCTCCGGCAGGGTGCCGGAACGGGTCTAGATTGGTTTTCGGTGGCTATAGAGGCTTGCGGCGGTGGAACTTCTGATCTAGGTTTCTTTCTGGAAGTTTGGGTATATGTAAGAGGTGTTGGAGTCGGGAACAAGTCAGGGGGGTCCCCGAGGCGGCCATGAGGTAGGGGGGCGCGCCCCCACCCTCGTGGGTGCCTCCGGACTCTTCTGGCCCATCTTCGGGACTCCGTGGGCTTCTTCTGGTCCAAAAATAATCTCCGTGAATTTTTAGGTCAATTGGACTCCGTTTGGTTTTCCTTTTCTGCGATACTCAAAAACACGGAAAAAACAGAAACTGGCACTAAGCTCTAGGTTAATAGGTTAGTCCCAAAAATCATATAATGTCACACCCTAGCTAGTTAATGCATTAGAGGTGATGCATCATGTCTTCTTTTCCAGAAAACTAAAATGGGGATTACAGAACCCCCAGCACCCCCTTGGAAACACCTAGGGTTTACTAAAATCTTTTTCAATGAACCTGAAATCCCCTTCTAAAAAGTCCACCCTTTTTGTTTTGGGGTTAGAACCTCAGACAAAATGGGTTCACATTTTTTCCAGGACACCTAAGGTCATTGGATTAAATCATTACTATTTGCATTTGGGCAATTTAAATCCTATAAATATTTTAAAATGCCCAAATAATCCTGAAAGTATTTTTAGGCTGTTGAGAGTATTCCTAAATGTGCCTCTGAATATTTTGAGGCTTTTCCTAAATGGAATAGTATTTTTACTATTTCAAAACACGGAACAGGAATAAATAAAAGGAAAAACAGAAAGCAGAGAGAGTAGAGGCTTACCTGGCGCTCACCTAGCAGGCCCACCTAGCTGGCCCAGCCCAGCCACCGCTCCAGCGAGCTGCTTGGCTTGGCCAGGCAGGCAGGCAGGTGCTCGACGCTGGCACCAGCGCGCGCCACGCAGCTGCCCGCCACCCTGCTTCCTCCCCTCGTCGTTCTGCTGCCCTGGTTCGGCCACCCACTTCTCCCCCGAGCTCGCAGACACGCCTCTTCCTCCCCAACTCCTCTCCCTCGCTCTCCCACACCATGGCCGACGCTGCCGCGCCCGCGCCATCGTGATAACCGCGTCCGCTGTTGTAACCGTGCCGTGTCACCGTGTCCGTTCGCTCCGCCGTCGTCGACTATGTCGAGCAGGCCGAGCCCCGAGCGCTCGCCCGCTCTGGAGTTGCCCCTGACCCCGTCTCCCCCAACTCCGGCCGTTGAGATCGCCATCATCGTCCCGCTCAGCTACGGCCTTCCCCGAGCATGCTTCGACGCTTGTTGCAACCTCCGTGAGCTCAGCTCCGTCCTCCCCCTCTCCGTTAACTCTCTCCAGCACTGTATGCATCGCGCCACAATCACCCGCACCTGCCGCCGCCGAGCTCGTCGCCGACGTGACTCCGGCCACCGACCGGCAACACCACTGTGACCAACGCACTCACCGCACTCGTAGGAACCCGTAGCATCACTCCACGCGCCTCGCCGTGCCCCGTAGCCTCGGGTTCGACCTCACGCGAGCTCCAGCAGCCGCACAGCTCGTTGCCAGCGACGTTTTTGGCCACCCCAAGCTCCACCTCTGCCACCAAACGATGCGGCTTGCTCCTAGCTACGCGTAGATTCTCTCCGCCGCCCATTTGGTCGCCGAAGCACGAAATCCGTGCTGCTTCGCCATGTCTGGCCTCGCCGGCGGCTACACGCCGGCGAGTTTGACCCTGGTTGACCCTGTGTGGGCCTAGGTTGACTTCCCCTGAGTCTATCACAAGTGGGACAGCTCTGCTAATTAACTTAGATTAGCACTAACTAAATTTAGTTACTTAATTAACTACTGACACGCAGGTCCCACTGGAAAGGTTTGACCTGGACCGGCTCCGTTGACCACTGACGTCACCCTGACAGAATGCTGACGCAATAATTCAATTACTGGAATTATTCTTATACAGGAAATTCCAGAAAATATTACAAACTTCAAAAATTCATAACTTTTAATCTGTAACTCCAAATGCAAAGAGTTATATATGAAATTTTATCAAAAAAATTCAATCTTTCCATCTGTAATGGTTTCATGCATGACAAAACAGTTTAACCTTGCTGTTTAGGTGAAACAAGCTAATGCACTTATATGGCTTAAGAACATAAGCTTCCATTTGAATCCTTGATTCAAATAGACTCAAACCAGCTTGTTTCACATTGCATTAGGCAGGACACCTCATATTGCCATGTCATAGCATGCATCATATTGTTGCATATTGCCATGTGATGATTGTGTTCTCTGGTGTCTTTCGTGGTAGGTTCTGCCTCCGAGGATATTTCCGAGTATCCAACTGAGGGGCGGTACCCTACTACTACTCCATCAGGCAAGCAGCCCCATTGATCCTATCGATAGAATCCCATGTTCTCGCTCCTGCTCTCATTTACTACATTAAGACAACAACATTTCAAACAGCTGTGTGCTACGGTAGTTGAACCCTTATCCTCTGCATGACCTGTCATTGCCACAGTAACTAGATGAAACCCACTAGCATGTGTAGGAGTTGATTGAGCCATGTATGTGTTTCCTACCTTGCTATGCCTGCTATGCTTAGAGTTGTGTCAGGTCTGGTTCATCTGGGTGATGGGCTAGAGTGAAATGATTACGTTAGTAATGTGAGGGGTGTGTTGAACATGATTTGGTAAAGGTATCGACGAGAGACCATGTAGGAGTACATGGTGGGTTGTTTCATTGAGGTCGTCCCTAAGAACTGAGATCTGTATGTGTGATTTAAGAATCAGTTACTACCATGCATTGGGATCCTTAATTGACCCTCTCGGCTTCGTAACCACCCTAGTACTCTGTCCAGGAGTTGCAACTAGTTTCTGGTGTTTGTAGGTTATGTGTTGGCGGCCGTGCGTAGCGCTGACCCTAGGGGTGGGCTATGATGCAGTAGAAACACCATCGCACGGTGTACTGAGTCACCCGTTTGGTGTCTCGGGAACCCTGTTCACATCGTTCGGGGCTGTATGTGGAAACCTCGGCCGGACTCCCTGTGGATGGAACGTGAATAGGCGATAAACCTGGACTAGAGACTTGAGTGTTTAGGTAGGCCGTGGCCGACACCCTCGTTGGGCTTCCGCTTGAAGGTTGCCGAGTACATGTCGTGTAAACAACGGTAATTGGTGAGAGCGTGTATGAAGAAGTACACCCCTTCGGGGTTAACATCATCTATTCAAATAGCCGCGTTCGTGGTAAAGGACTACACTACAAAAAATACACTTCCGTGATGATACGTGTTTGTCATAGTAGGTCACTTTTTTGTCATGCATGTACATCCATGACAAATTTATGACAGGATCAAGATAGTCATACTTGTGCTATCGTAGAAGTGTTCCATGACATTACCAAAATTATCATCACGGAAGTGTCCACTTCCATGATGATAAATCGCGCGTCACAGAAGTGCTTTGGTTAAGGGTGACCGACACGTGGCATCCACAGTAACGGAACGCCGTTAAGCTATCGGGTCAGGTTTTGGATCCGATAACCCGTTAACAGCCCCGACCAATGGGGATTTTCCATGTGTAAAGTCATCATTGGCTAGAGGAAACATGTGTCGGCTCATCGTCGGGACAGATGTCATCCACTCACTGGACAAAAGGCGCCTATGATACGTCGACATGTGGCACGGCCCAACAAGTTTAAATGGGCCGGCCCAACTAAAGGCCCACAAGATTTTGCGGACCATAATGGGCCGGCCCAACTAAAGGCCCATGAGATTTTGCGGACCATAATGGGCTGGCCCAGCTAAAGGCCCACAAGATTTTGCGGGCCATAATGGGCCGGCCCAGGTAAAGGCCCACAAGATTTTTGTGTGCCATAATGGGCCGGCCCAGGTAAAGGCCCACAAGATTCTTGCGGGTCATAATGGGCTGGCCCAGCTAAAGGCCTACGAGATTTCACCGACATTAATGGGTCGGCCCAGCTATAGGCCCACAAGATTTTGAGGACCCTAGTAGGCCGGCCAATTAACTGGTTGCCATGTTTTGGGCCAAATGTCGGCCCATATTTGATCCGGTCCATTAATGGACTACCACACTCCAGGCCTAATAGTGGCCCATATGAGATCTGGCCCATTAAAATCCTACCACGTTTTGGGCCAAATTACGGCCCAGATCAGGTCCGGCCCTTTAAGAGGATTTGGGCTCAATTATGGCCCATATCAGATTCGGCCCATCAACTGGACACTATGCTTTTGGGCCCACTTGCTAAAGGCCCACTTAGTAATTCGGCCTGCTATTAGTTTTGGCCTGTTAAGGGCCCGTTTAACATTTCGGCCCTATATTAATTTTGTCCTGTTAAAATCCCGTCATATAGTTGGGCCTAACTACGGCCCGGTTTGCATCCGGCCTGCTCGCAGCCGATATCTGATTGGGCCAAACAAGGACCCATACAATTTTGGCCTGTTAAAAGCCCGTGATTTGATTCGCACAATCATGGGCCGGGGTTCATTTCGGGCTGCTGCGTAACTAGTAGGAATTAAGAACAAACCTACTCTATACAATAAAGAAATTACGGCATAGTAACTAAGAATAAACCTACACTACACAATAAAGGATGTATATTACATCCACGGGGCATCAAAGTTCGCCACCAGTCATCATAAAGCGCAACGAAGAAGCAGATTACAAAAACTGGGCACCATTGCAGCGTAACAAAACAATACTGAACCGAGACCACTTCCAAAACAGTTCAAGAAAGGTTAGCCTTGCGGGGGAACTGCTGCGCAAGCTGCTGAGCAAGGCTGTGAAACTGGCCTAGCATGTCGGTCATAGCTTCCAGGTGTAGCTGTTTAGCGATGAGGTTCTCATTGGTGTTCTCCGCAATCTTTCTTAGAGATAGGACTTCAAGTCGAAGTTGAGTTGCAGAATGCCTTTCTGCTAGAATTTGGGAATGAAGAAGTCGAACTGATTCAGACAACGCATTCTGTGAGCTTGTTTGACTGTTAGTCTCAAGTAACTTGAACACTGCATCAAGACAAGACTTTGGGGTTGTCTCGCTATCTTCAAGATGTTTTGCCTTCTTTGCTGCAATATATGTTGGGTTTGTCTCACAGCCTTCAGCAGACTTGTGCATGCCATCAAGCATATCACCCTGAAACAAAGCAGAGAGATGACAAGTTTTGCACGTGTATAAACAAATATGATAATTGTTCTGTCAATTCTATCCAATTTAAAATTAGAAAATAAAGAGTATGTTCAAAATATCAATAGCATAATTTGGCATTGTTCATAATGCGGGGAGCTTCACCACACTACTGGATTACCATGTCAACATAACAAGCATAGATGAAGGGCAAAAAAATCATTGTATCTATTTTGGATAATGTGCATGGCATGTTGTTCATATCATCAGCCACATCAGTAAGATAAAATAGGAGATGACAAGGTGCAAACATGGGCTGCTTCACCACACACTAGATTAGAGATCCACAAAAACAAGCATACATATAGGGAGTATTAAGTGATGTGCATGGTATGAATAAGGAATTTGGTTTTACAAGTAAAACTTAGAACTTACGGTTCTTACGAACGTGCATTTTGGTAGAAACAACAAACTAAACAATAGTAAACGATATGGAGTATGAGCAAATTAAACAGCAGTTGAGGATAAAGGCTTTAGAAGGACTGACTTACATTAACAGTTAACACCGGCTTTATAATGCCCTTCTCCATGGCAAGGGAAGGATAACTCAAGAATTTTGGCACATAATCTTCTTCATAAGCATTGCCTGTACTCTACATTTTGTAGAGAGTAATTATAGATATGATAATACTGGAAGGGATAGAGGATAATGAAGATAAGATGCAGATTGATGCTACATAATCAACTACCCATCCCTGGAAGTACAAGCGTTACATGACAAAATGTACTGACAACAGCAATGGGCTACACTTCTGCACTGGCATTGTCTGTGTATTCTACTTGTTGGTAAGATTAAATATAGATCTGATCTTTTTTAGTAAATGGTGGGCGAGGTAGATAAGATGCAGAATGCTACAAAATGAACCAATCCCTCTTCCCATAATACAAGAGTGTTTTGAACCCTGGTGTATTGTACAAAACGTTCTTATATTATGGGACGGAGGGAGTAGCTGTTAATGTAAGTACAGTGATAGACCACGTTCAGTCCTTACAAGAGGACTGCAAAGCTAAACCTCTTCAAAAGCATTGGGTTGATTCTAAATTTATGTAAGAGTCCATAGGGATCTTATAATGTCCACCAAATGGACGATTAAGAGGCTAACATGTGCAGTGATGCTACATAATCAAACAACTATGAAAGTAAGTATGGTCATACAGGGCAAGAGGTACTCACAAGACCAATGGAGTGTGCAGTATAGTTGCGAGATTCTGTGGTCCCTTGAGAACGAATGTTCTTCTGCTAACAGTTTTCGTACAAGTGAGACATTAAGGCAAATGCAGAAATGTAGTTCAAATTATGATGTGATATCATAGACAGTACCTTACGCTGTAGCCGAGGCCAATGCGCTTGCCTCAGGTAGGAACGATACTTCATCAACGAGTGCTTGAAAAGCGCAACCAACCCTTGCTTGTCATCACAATCCAGTTTGCGCCTCGCCTATTTAAAAGAATGAAATCTTGTGTCTTTTGTCAGCAGAAAAATATGCAGTAATGACCATAAATAACATTAGTACATTACTTACGCGTAAGTTGCGGAGGAAGACTGGAAATTGTTCTGTGTCTGCGGTATAATCTTTCCATGAAGGAAAGATGCGCACAAAGTTCCTGACAACAACAAAAGCTTTGTCTTCTAAACTGGGAAGAAATGGAACGGGGGTCCTATTTGCTGCAATTGGGGCTCTCTCTGGTTCGAAAAGGGATTTGGCAACTGGATTTGGTGTACTCTTTGCTGGAATGGGGGTTTTGCATCGTACAGCTGGTGCTATGTCAACTGGCATAATCATACTGTTTGCTGTAGTTGGGGTCTGCTGAGTTGGGGCATTAGAAATGACCAGTGTAGTAGGGCTAGAGTCTGCCAGAGTTGGGGTATTTTGTGCGTCAGGTGATATTGCAACTACACCTAATGGGCTATTTGATTTATTAGGTGCCACTACCTTTTCCAAATACTTTGCTTGTGCTCCTCCACGATCAGCAATCGCCCTCTTCCTGTTGAATGTCTGATACACAAGAACAGCATTTGAATGGATAAATATGGTATGATGACAGATGGAATATGTACTGAAAATGGATAGGCAGGGCGTATTCACATACACGATGTGTAAACTAAGCTAATGGCAGTTCAACAAAGTAGAAGAAATGCAAAGCATTAGTTGCAAGATATGTGCGAGCAATGGAACCTTGGAAAGTTAGAGCAAGTACCTTGATGGGTGAATAAGATAGGCCATCTTCCTCTGACTCCTCCACTAGGGAGCTACATTGACTTAGGTCTCCCTCTAGCTTAGAATCACTGTTAGGATCATATTCTGAGCATGAATCTGTAGGTGGAGAGTGTTTGCATTGCATTGCATCCAGACTTGATTTCAGTCACTTAATGCCAAGTTTGACAGCCATGGCATTGTTCTGCTTTATTCTTTTCATGCGCGCAAGCTCATAATCATTATGATGCTGTTTAGAATCTGAGATTCATGAAAACATAAAAAGTAGTCAGATTATCTATGGAATGCATTGCGGTTTCAACTCGGAGAGTGTCTCCCTATAAACCCCTGCATATGCAAAGTTCACCTCCCCAACCGTGCTGACCAGACCACACACAGAGATACACACCCGAGCGGCGAACATGCATTTTCAAAACTAATTTAGGAACATTTAGCTGACCAATTAAACAACTCTGTTTTAATAATATCAGATTCGTATTTGAACAACTAAGCTTGTTTAGCTTGATGGGTGGAGCAGTGTTATTATGACACGAAGCATGTATTCTGATCGTATAGTGATCATAAAAGGGGGAAACTCTAAGCATATATTTTTAGCAAAAGAGGGTTTCCCCTCTGATTTCTATTAAAGAAACCACCACGGAACCAACATGATCAATTAAACCCTAAGCATGATCAATTAAACCGTATTATGGTTGTGCCATGGCAGATTTGAAGCTGCAAACCGGAGAAATGATATTTAGCATCCATTGTTTGCTTCGAACTAAGAACTAAATTCTAAGAGCTGAAAAGAAAGTAGAGTAACCAAGTTAAGATCTATTTTCTGGTTGAGATCAAAAAGTTGAGGAGATATGAAGTACCACCTCTCTTGCGGTGCCTTGTAGGCATCGAGGGTGTGATGGCTTTCGGTGGCGTTGAAGCAGATCTGCGATGGTAGACGGGTGCATCGGGGGATAAGTCCCGTTGCGGTGGAAGAGAAGGTCGTGTGAGCGGCCCCGGCAAGAGGACGACGACGCCGATGAAGCGAGAGGACGCGATGCAAGGCTATTGGTCTGTCGCCGTGGATGAGAAACGTCCATCCCTAGCAGTGGACGACGCAGTCTTGGTAGGTGCTCCGGCATGGTGGAGGACGGTGGCGATGGATGTGGTGGAGGACGACGGCGATGGATGGGGTGGCGGACGGAGGTTGGAATGGGAATGGGGTGTTCTAGCGCAGACGTTGTATGAATGGGAAAATGGAGGGAGAGGTACGGGGAACCATGTTTTTGGGACGCGCCTGTCTGAAATATGGGAAAGTTATGAACTTATCCCCCGTTTCAAATTTGGAAGTCTCGTCGGTTGGGGATAGGACGGTAATTTTGCATCTCCCAAATATTTGCCGCTAACTATTTCGGGCGAGGAGAGAGTGTTTTGCCGCCCACGGTTGGCGCCCACGGTGTATGAACGGGGCTGACAGGTAGGGCGGTTGTGTCACGTCTGATGGAAGTTACACATCTGCCCCTATTTAAAATATTAGCCTACATCTATTTCGGACGAGGAGAGGGTGTTTTGCCGCCCACCGTGTATGAATGGGGAATGGAGGGAGAAACAGAGGTCTTTCGGACGAGCTTGAATCAAATGAGTTTTGCCGCCCATGTTTGACGCCCACCGTGTAGGAATGGTCTCAGAGGCGATCGTGTCACGTCTAATTGAAGTTACTAACCTACCCCTATTTAGAGCAGTGGAAATTGGGCCGATGGATTGTCCGCGTAATGGGTAGACAGTAATTTCCATCTCCAAAACACTTGGCTTCGAGCAGCCGATGTGGGAGTGGACATTTTGCTGTTTCTTTCGAATTTTGGGACAATAAGCTTCCACGTTTACCCTGGCAACTAAATTGGAATCCATTTTGTATTCCTATATGAATCTTTATAAATCATTCTATGTTTTTTTATATCTTCAAAAGGACGACAAAGATGTATTCCACTGTCATATATGAATATGGTTTACAAATGCCGATACTCAAATTCAGAAACTAGAATCCAGTTTAAGGTGAATTCGAATATTTGGAACACTTCATGTCCAACTCAAATGTCACACGCAGCATAATGTGTACTCCCATTTAGATATGTACACAAGCGATGTATCAAGATTCAAATACCGAGTCAATCAACCAAGAATGTACGGAACTAACAGACATATAAACACTTATATAGTATATGGATCAATAATATCAACTAACATACATAAGCCAGGCTGCTGTACTTTTTTTGGCTACAACAACATCCTTTTTTTAGCCAGCATCTTGCCCTTTCCGATGCGTGCCACTTATGGTCCATCTATACTACTATTGCTGAATGCACATTCAGCCCGATTGACATATTTGTAGGTCTAGCACAGCAATCCAAATGAAATGTCTCCGAGTCTTATCAATTAATACAGACTTGTGCTCAAATAAAATTACAAACAAAAAAACAATTATTACATGATCTATAAAACAAATGGTTTGATTGATTACATGAACAGACAACACAAAGGTTATTCAACTATGGAAAGAACATTTCACCTATGATTTACCAAGTAGGAATTTAATTTCCTTTTTTTCCTTTAGGACCTTAACAATCTGGTCAGTCTCAGCTTGCTTCGTTTTGAAATCCACCAAAGGTTGTCTTGAGTACTGCTTGTGATTGTGTTGTTTGCTTCCACAACATGTCAACTTCATCTCTAAGTGCAGAAGCAGAATCTCTTTCTACCACTAGTTTAGCCTCTAGAGCATCAGCAGTTGGCAATTCATAATGCACGATTGGGCTGGTGCCACTGCTGTGGGATGATGCAACGTCCATGGGGACCTCGCTCTTTAATCTTGGGCTAACCTGTTTTGCCATTAAAGTTCCGATTGGATTCAGAAAAGTTGAAGTTAGCAAAACATCTCAACTGGGAGTTATAACAGCAAACCAGTTAAACAAACAAGGAATTAAAGAGTTTCAATTGGATGCTGAAAAGTAGTTATTAACATCATTGTAACCCGCTGTTGTAGCAGCAAAGCAGTTAAACAAACAAGTAGATATTTAAGTTAAGGCAAACAGGTAATTCTTAACAGTAAGTATCAAACACATAGATAGGCGCAGTCTACAATATGATTAACAGGTTGTGCCATTATGTAATCAGTAGCAAACTAAATTAAGCCAAGCAACATAATTGAACAATTTTGCAATAAGTGGCTAACTAAAATTCCGAGAAGCAGGTAACTGAACTTACGCTAGTTCTTTGTACAGGCACACTGCAATTTCTTTTTCGCTTACAAGGTTGTACGAAGGAGTCCATGGCATCAATTGCTTGGATACGCAGTCCCAATACTTCTTTCTTCCCACACTGCATGGGTAAGTCGAATGGTTAATCTGGTAAGATGGTGCGTCCTTGATATGTTATATGAGGACGTGTAGTCAGACTAGTTGTAGCCAAACACACCACACTGGCTTTTACTGTATATTTCATGCGATTACTTTTGGCATATCGAGATCTAAGCAATCTACAATAGGATGAAAAGACTGGCATCCTTCACATTATTGGCGAACTCAGTTCATAGAAACAAGCAATTCAACCATTCTGTGGGTAAATCAAAAGCGCCACTGGAATGTTTTTCACTATCCAATCATACACGCAAAAAGGGGCGACACCACCATAGGGGCTAGTATGGGCGGCCGCCTCAGGTGGCTGGAAAGTGTGCACCTAGTTTAGTCATCCAGGTTGGCCCATGCTAGTTTTGTTCGTCCCAACGAATGAGCAGGCAATGTAAAAAATGAAGAAAAATGTTTCGATTTGGATGGGCCAATAACATAAGTGCAAGGCAGGCCCTATAGCAGGCTCGCGGCCCAAACGAGCGCCTCCCATATCAATCATCACCAGGAAAAATCCCAATTCATTCGCTCCAGCCTCCAGTCTAGTTCGCTCCTAACCTAGCCGCCGCTGGACAGACCGACAGAACACTTCCTCGCGCCCTCGTTGGAGGGCGGTCGCCAGGCTTCAAGCGAACGGAAGGACACGAAGACGAAGATCCAACCCTGGGTGTAGCCTGCGTGGGAGGCAGCGGCGGCAGCACAGGCATGGCATCGAGCTTGCGCAAACGGATAGTCGTAGCTTGCAAGAGTAGCATGCGCAACGAGCAGGTACATCACATCCTTGATTATATCTAATTCAACTCTTCAATTTCTGGCCAATAGTTAAACCTGACGGTGTTGTAAAACTGCTTGTATGTAGGGAATATATGAGAAAATGAAACCAATTTCTACTTATTTTATAACTCCCCCAATCAATACTGAACTAACTGAATCTGATGTATCTAATCAAGTTTCTGGTGCAAACATACAAGCTCATGTTGTTCTTGAGCCTGAAGTGTCTAATGAACAGACTGCTAATGAAGGATTTGATGCAAACATTTTACATGCTCCTGGTGATGAACATATAGTGTCTAATGAGGGATCTAATGCAAGGATTTTGCAAGCTCATTGAAGGATTTAGTGTCTAAAGATGATCTACTATGTTGAGAGAGACAGAGATTTGCAGGCATTAATGACAAGAAAATTATAGTGCATTTTCATAGCTTGAGGAAACGTCGAGGCCATGTACCAGAAAGTCCCCGTATCATGACAACATAGCATAAATACTTTTCTAATCTTTTGTTTGAAACTATTGGCATACTTGTGCAGGATAGATATATTGATATGCAGTTTGTGCACTGGTTATACGTGCAATTACACTTCGATATTTTCAGCCAGAGAACGAATAATTCAAGCAGGTACAGACCATGTTTGTAGTCCTTGTACACCATGTCACATTTTGTGTTTTTTGGTGCTTGCATCATTTAGTGTTTATAATATGAACTACTTTGGATCATTAGCTGGTTTTCAAAGTGCATGTAGCTTCACATTTCTCAAGTTATGTTGATTTCCAGAGTGCAAGTGCCTTCGTATTTTTTAAGTTAAATGTTCGCCCCTAGTAACTTGAATTCGTGGATCAGGCACTACACACAAATCATACACGAATGCCAGTACGAATTAAATGAAATACAGGGACTTACGCTAGCTCGTTGTACAGGCTCACTGCAGCTCTGCTTGCGCTTGGGATGTTCCATGTACAAGTCCATGTTACCACTTGCTTGGATGTGCAGGCCTTTTGCTCCTTGCATCCCCCTCTGCATTTTTGACATGGCGAATGGTTGATCAAATAAGAGGAATCGACCTTGATGTTGTACCGGAGGACAGATACTTACAAGGTTATATGGGTGTGCAGGATGTGTACCAGATCCCGTAGCGCCGTCATGCTTCGCTAAAATATGGATTTGCTTGTTTCGGATGATATCTCTAGAAGAAATAAGAGTTAAGGTCAGAGTTGCATAGGCGTGTAAGCTAAGAGAGCAATGAAAGGATATCCAAACATCGTCGGAACAGTGCACAAGGGAGTGATGTGTGGATACCTAGTTCGGGCCGGCGTTTGGGCATGCTTGCCTAGCTAGAGTGCGGGTCACTTCAGAGCCGTTGAGGGTGATGCGCTGGTGTTGGCTGGCCGCGCACGGATGCAGATCTTGAGTGGCAGTGGAGCACTACGATGCGGTGGACGAGACCGTTGGTGAAGCCCCAACTGCCTCGGGGGGCGGAGGTGCGACGATGTGCTCGGTGAAGTAGCCCCGGTGAGCTAGGAGACGACATCGGTGAAGCACACCTGATGCAGTGGAACTCGGTGTCTGTGAGGCACGTCGGTTGCGGCGGCCGACGTTGTCGGTGGACCACCCGGTGTGGTGGACGAGGGCGTAGATGAGGTAGCTCCGATGCGGTGGTGAAGCACGACCGTCGTCTTCGTCGTCGTCGTCCGGCATAGAGGTGGGGAACGGTGGGGAAAGAGCCGAGACGAGGGGCGATTTGAGGGTTGGCGGTGAATTAGGGATTTGAGCAATCTGGGCGCGGAAGGGGACGGTGTAGAAGAGAGATTTTGCAGGGCTGGAATTGGGGCCGCCAGATATTTCAATCTGAAA
>NC_041380.1:237264991-237265838 GCF_002162155.2 Triticum dicoccoides | reverse complement strand
CTACGCGTTTGTCTGACACACGCGACCACACCGACAGGACTATGCTTCGGTGCCTTAAGGCACCTGCCTTTGTGTCCATGACATATGGGCCCAATAGGTGGCTGGCCCACATGTCAGTGACCCAAAGGTAGTTGCCTTTAAGGCACCAAAGCAGCATCCACCCCGACACGACCCTGGTTTGCCTGGTGCGCCTACATTTGAGAATGCAAATGAATCTTCTTTCATTTGCAAACGAATATGTATATATTACCATGCCCGTGTTTTCCTTGCAATAATTAGTCATTTGAAACGAGATAATCCATCCGTTCACTTTTGTAAGTCGTTTCAGACAACTTAAAATGAACTGTTTTGCACATTGTCTGAAATGTCTTCAAGGTCTTATAAAAGTGAACAGCGGGAGTACTATAAATTAATTAATGAGGAGTTATTTGAAAAAAAATCGAAACGGTACCCACGCTAACGTGGATTAGAGTGTGTGTCACATAATTAGTTATTTGAATTAGAGTGTGTGTCACATAGTTAGTTATCTGAATTAGAGTGTGTGTCACGTAGCGATCTCCAATTCTAACGTGGATTTCGCATTTCACTGTATCCACGCTACTTTTTAATACAAATTCATATGTATATGATGAACACCATGGTAGTGAGAAAACTTTTGGGTGGATTCAAACATATGACCTACAAAATAGCACAACAAACTGAGTCAATGTTAACTTTTCGAAACTTAGTATGGCAGGAATTCAAAATAATTACCCGTATGCCTGGTCCTCGGTTCAAATCTTACAATGTACACCGAATTGAAACATCGATATTAAGTCTCGTACTATGTACATTCAAATGTTGTTTT
>NC_041380.1:237250329-237264803 GCF_002162155.2 Triticum dicoccoides | reverse complement strand
TACTTCCTATATCGGTCAATCTTCCTCTCCTAACCACCTTAGGAAGCTATCGGTTTCCAACACATGTTCATTCTTTCTCTCCATGTTTCGATCTCTAGCTCTCTCAACTACACAACCCCTTTTTCCACTCTGTTACCAAATGTATTTACCTCACACACCCGCCATTGCACCCCATGCCGAGCTCTCTCTCTCTCTCTCCCCTCTCCCTCTCACCCTCTCGCGCTAAATACATGCATTGCCTATCTAGCCCCCCAACCTCTCGTGCATGCGCACGCACGCACGTTGTATATCTAGGTCACTCCCTCAAGACTGTCTCTCTTTCTTCCGCACGGCGGGCCACACTCGCTCAATCTCGCTCTCTTTATCTGAGTCTCGTTTAACCTTGTTTTCTTTCACACACAAATGATATATCTCCCTGTTCGGGCCTCGATCGACACACTCTATACTCTCTCACGCAGATTGTCTATCTAGGTCAGTCCATCCAAGCCGCCACCACTCTTTTGACCTCATGGTGGGCCACGCTCACTCAATCTCTCTCTCTCCGTATGTCTAGATTGACCTCGCTCTTTCTCGGATAAAAATGATATATCACCATGTTTGAGCCCAATTCGACCTATTCACATTGTATACTCTCTCATGCACATCGTCTATCTAGGTCACTCTCTCCAACCCGTCTCACTCTTTCGATCGCATGGCAACCCTATGTGATCAGTTGACCTTGCTTCCTCCCACGCCCAAAATATATCTACACGTCTATGACTGGATCATCTCTCAAGCTCTATCTTACATCCCTCGCCCTTGCCAAAAAGCTCAATCGGACAATATCTCTCCAGAGCATATATATTTTTTCAATGAATGTCGGACCACACTCACTTTGTCTCTCTATCTATATGTCTCTCGATTGACCTCGCTTTCTCACACCGTATCTTCCACGCGTTGAAGCTACTACCTCTCCATCCCTCGCAAAGCCGGAGCTATTTACATTGCGAGGGACACTCCAACCTTGGATTAATTTGTGTAGGCATTTATTCCGGTCGGTTTAGATTATATTTTCATAGCATTCGGCCCACAACTACTCCAATCACTGTAGTGGGTAATTAAGCTATGGGGAGCACCTAATATGAGCACCGGGAAACCGTTGGATCGAAGATGCAGTGGCACATACCAGTCCTGAATGTTTTATTTGCAAAAAAACCTTTGGAGATTTGGAAATTGCGCATAATTACAAAGACTACTCCCAAGCCATTGGATCTCACTTTCAACGGTGTAAAAACTCGTATCACCATAGTATCTAAGCTGCGGGGTGGATGTGATATTCTATGCCGCTATCATTTTTGTTCGTAAACTTGCAAAAAACGTGTAACTCGTGCCATTACTTGTCTAACCGCGCAAAGTGTTTGTTCAAAAAAACCATCCTACACTGAAATATCGGAACAACACATAGGGGTCCCACTTGTCATTAATCAAATTTGGACCTAAAACTGACAAATCTGAAAGATGAGATTCGAACTGGCAACCTGGACTACAAACCGTAAGTCGATAGCCTGAAAAAACGAACGGTTGTTGGCTTTGTCCCATAACTTGATTTTACACAGTACTTGCGTTGAGTAGAGTAGAGGGAGTGCCTCGTCAACACATGCATGACCGTTATCTCACTTACTGGTGGGTCCCAGGTCCGCGATCTCAATCTCTCTTCTCTCCATCGTCTAACCTTTGCACGTGCACACACGAAGAGCGGCGCTAGCTTGCCGTGGTGTTATTACAACTAAAAAAACTTGGAAAATAGAAGAATCGCCTAGAACAAGAGACGTTGTGGCTGGTCGAGACGGAGCTAACCACATCTATCCTTCGTGCCACGTTTGCATGATGAAGCTGTGTGGCTAGTGGCTGTTTTCAACCGACTAGCTGGGTCCCGAGGTCAAACCATAGGTACTACATCTGATACAGTATATTTTTACACGCACATTTTTCCTCCGTGCCGAGACATGGCACACCCTACCGCGCGGTTTCGGGGTCCTCCCGGTTGGTGCACGCATATATTCTTCCTGACGTGGGACGCCCGACGACGCGTTTTCTAGGTCCTCCTCGGTCATAGCGCCGAAGCAAGTAAGTGAGTCGTCAAATCACGAAAGACCACCTTTCCCGCCGAGTACATCAGTGAAGCACGATGGCTAGCTAGTTGGGCTAGTTCGATCAATTAGCTAGGCCGCCGCCACATTTGTTTTTTCACCCTTCTTTTATCTACTTGCCGGTAGGTAAATTTAAATATCCACCGCAGTGTTGCTCTGGTGTTTGGGTGCGGCAGGATTTTTAATTTTTTGATTGATGGGAGCAGGCGCGACAGAATTTTTAATTTTTTGATTGACGGGAGCAGGCGCGGCAGCAATTAGTCATGATGACTCTGCCTGTACCCACTGCTCCCTGATGTGAGAAGTCGTCGACTGGTGTTTTACCGTGGTGAAAACCAAAAGATTCCCTGCTCCCTCCGCCTTCCCGTAGATTGCATTGCCTTTCAGCCGTTTCGCCCCCTTTGCTTCCTCTCCCCATTGCTTCTACCTGGTGCCATGGCAGCGCAGCAGATCACGAGTCCGAGGTGAGGCTCCTGACACAGGAGCTCTATGCCAAGGATACGGAGCTCAAGGCCAAGGACGTGGAGCTCCGTCAGCTCAAGGAGGAGAGGAGTGCCATGCTCCTCCGTTATGTGCGGGAGTTCACGAAGCTTCAAAAGCGGCAGGCGTCCACCACAAAGATGCTCGAGGCGTCGGCGGCGTTGCTGCAGAAAGCGGGAGATACAACAGGCTGTCAGGGGAGCCGGCTGGAGCGCGAGCGGGCCGATCGTGACGAGGTCCAGGATTGCCTCAGCCACTTGATGAACCAAGTTGCCACGCACGTGTTGCGGCTGTGCGATGCCTACCGTCGTGCCAGAGCGACGATGCCGGCCGTCGGGCTAAACCCGTTCGACTTCAATGAGCTGCGGCTTCCTGACCTGGTCTCCTTCTTCACCTATATCTCCAAGGAGATGAGCCATCTCCACGCGATGGTGGGGGCTGAGCTGGACAAGGAGGGGTTGCGGGCTGCCATCGCCATTGCCGGGCGAATCCTTTCAGGGCTCCGTCACCGGAATCCATTCATGCCATTGGACGCCGTCTTTGACGAGCTGGCTCTCGTCGACCGGGAGCGGGCTATGCGGGCGGTTGCACCCTGCATCACCAACGTCGTGCGCCTTGAGAAGCAGAGGGACTTCGGTGGTGTTTAGGCACCCTCTGCATGGGCATGTCCATGTCTCGGCGCAACATGACCGTTGGATCAAACTCAGATGGTGCAGATTAGTCACTGTTGCACAAAGCGTGTGGGTGTGTTTGGTTGCATTCTCATCTCAATATAGTTGTTTCCTCTTCGTGTATTTTTGTCAACCTACTAGTGTGGACTCATGCACCCTTCATGCACTCTGCTGAACACCCAAAAGTGGGTCGAGAAGGGAACTTTTCCTCCCATCTCGTGCACCCTTCATACACCCTGCCTAACACTATTCGTGCTTCATATGGTTCATGTATCGTGGAGTACTGTAGCACCGTACTCTCCGTGCGCTGTGGACCTAGTTCTGTTAACATTGATCTCACCGTCCATTCTCGACCGGACAGTCAAAAAATCGGTACTATGTTACATATAGGAGTAGTTGACATGCGCACAACATCATTTGTTATCGTCATATCTTACTACACTAGCAACAAGATTGTGTAGTACTGACGTATGAACCACTGCACATGCCTAGTAGTAGGAGCACTGTGTATGTTCAAGTGGCTGCCATGTTTCGCACTCCTCCGTCGTAAGAGTGGAAACGCTTGCTGTAATCATTTTTTTCTTCTGAAAAACAGTGGACATGCTCTACCGTGCGGATCCTCCTCCAGCCATGCACTAAATTACTCACTTTCGCTAATGTGTGGGACAGCCAGCATCGGGTTCCACCAGCCATGCACTAAATTACTCCGTAGTAGAGTGACGGTAGACTACCCCGATCGAAGTGCCGCAGTAATGCCCAATGAGCCGTCAAATCACAAAATCGCCTCCTTTCCAGCAGTAAGTTGGGCGGAGAAGCAACCATCATTTCACTCTTCTCTCTCAGCTTCCTCTCTACCCAACCCTCGCTTCTGCCTCATCTTGTTCCTCATTTCTTCAAGAAAACCCTGACCTACTTCTACCATTGTTCTTCTCTCCCAAAGAAGGAAAGGTGAGCACATCAATGGTGTTGATTCTGGCCAAGGACCGGTCTTGCAACCTCGAGACTGATCCTATAACTCCCTCACTTTTCTTCTTTTGGGTTTGTGATTATGGTTTCTTTTCTTTTATTTCTATTTGACAGTTTCTTGATGGACGCTGGAGCACCAGCCGAAGTGATGTCTATGGCTCCGGCCAAAACCATCGAGGCTCATGGTACGAAGAAGCGCAAGCACCCCGCCGAGACTACCGCAGACAAGCTCAAAGCCATCGCCCTGTCCAAGCCCCCCTCTCCGGGATCCCTCATTAAGCAAGTCCAGGTAATATCTCTTCTTGATGATCTTTTTCTCGATCTTGATCGTGTTTTGCATCTAACACGCAGTACTAGTACTAGTAGTACAACTTTCTGGGTGATCTTGCATGTGATTTTTGTGTGCCAAATGACGGTTCTAAATTCCTCTTTTGACCAAAACATGCGAGAGGTTGACACTGATTTCTTATAGATTACTTTCAACTACTCCCTCTGTCCCAAATTTCGTGTCTTAGATTTGTCTAGATACTGATGTATCTAATACTAAAATGTGACTTGATACATCTATATCTAGAGAAATCTAAGACAAGAATTTTGGGACGGAGGGAGTACTTTATGAACATCAATGCTACCTTTTAAGAGGGTATATTTTCCTTAGTAACTTGTGTTATGGATATTGCATGTAATCCCTCTGAAAGCACAAGTGCTCCCTGGGTGGTTTTGGTAATTAATGTCAACATATCTCTTGTTGGACTAACACTTTTACCTTGTATGTTTCAGATAAGTTCAACAATGGAGTAGCATGGACTAGAGGATGTGGAACCCCTTCAAGATGCTAAGGACAAAGGATTGGCTCAAGCTTCAAGATCAAGACTCTACATTTTCTATTTTAGTGATACAATACTATCAAGAGGGGATGAGGTGTTGCTTAATGGCTTGCTTTCTCAAAGTGCTTGGTGATATGCTCCAAAACCCTCAACTACCTTCCCACATCCACATATGACCTAAACCAAAAGTCAAACTCGGCCCCACCGATTCTATCTATCCGGCGCCACCGAGTTTCAGATGTCATAGCCACTGCCACAAACCCTAGCAAATCGGTTTCACCGATAGGTATCTCGGTCTCACCGAGACGGGATTGTAATCTCTCTGTGTATGTCCATTACCAAAATCGGTCTCACCGAGTTTGCGCAATCGGTACTACCGAGATTACAATGCAAACCCTCTGGTTAGCTTATTACCAAAATCGGTCCCACCGAGTTTGTGTAATAGGTCTCACCGAGTTTGCCTGACCAACTCTCTGGTTAGCTTATTACCAAAATCGGTCCCACCGAGTTTGTGTAATCGGTCACACCGAGATTACGTTATGCCCTAACCCTAACCATATCGGTCCTACCAAGTTGCATCTCAGTCCTACCGAAAATCCTAACGGTCACTAAGTTTGTTGAATTGGTCTGACCAAGTTTAACCATTCGGTCCCACCGAGTTTGGCAAATTGTGTGTAACGGTTAGATTTTGTGTGGAGGCTATATATACCCCTCCACCCACTCTTCATTCGTGGTGAGAGCCATCAGAACATACCTACACTCCCAATACACATTTTCTGAGAGAGAACCACCTACACTTGTATTGAGGTCAAGATATTGCATTCCAACCATATGAATCTTGATCTCTAGCCTTTCCCAAGTTGCTTTCCACTCAAATCTTCTTTCTCCAAATCTTGTGAGAGAGAGTTGAGTGTTGGGGAGACTATCATTTGAAGCACAAGAGCAAGGGGTTCATCATCAACACACCATTTGTTACCTCTTAGAGAGTGGTGTCTCCTAGATTGGCTAGGTGTCACTTGGGAGCCTCCAACAAGATTGTGGAGTTGAACCAAGGAGTTTGTAAGGGCAAGGAGATCGCCTACTTCGTGAAGATCTACCGCTAGTGAGGCAAGTCCTTCGTGGGCGACGGCCGTGATGGAATAGACAAGGTTGCTTCTTCGTGGACCCTTCGTGGGTGGAGCCCTCTGTGGACTCGCGCAACCGTTACCCTCCGTGGGTTGAAGTCTCCATCAACGTGGATGTACGATAGCACCACCTATCAGAACCACGACAAAAACATCCGTGTCTCCAATTGCGTTTGAATACTCCAAACCCTTCTCTTTACATTCTTGCAAGTTGCATGCTTTACTTTCCGCTGCTCATATACTCATTGCATGCTTGCTTGATATGTATTGTGTTTGTTAAACTTGTGCTTAAACTCCACTTAAACTTAAGAATATTAAAAACTGCAACTTTTGGCACTTAGTGTCTAATCACCCCCCCTCTAGACACCTCTTCTCGATCCTTTCACCCTCTGCTCTCATGCCTTTGAAGACATGTTCTAGTGTCTTTGTTCACTCATTTCTGTGCGTATATGTAGTCATATATGGAGTATAATATCAAAAATCATCTTATATTTCTGAACGGAGGTAGTAATAAAATAAGGTTTCTGTTTGAATTAGAACCAGGTCCGCGGTGGAGATGAAGTTCTCAAAGTCATGCTGTGTGAACTGGAAGACCTGATGATGAGTTCAACTGCTGAACTATCCAGTTGTTGTGTCCTTGTCACCACGTGTCCTGAACTAGTGTTTTCCTATAGCATTGTTGTCAGGCGTGTTCTCGAGGCTGTACTTGACCACAACAATTTCCTGGTTGTGCCTTCGATTACGAAGGGTGTGTTTCTTGTAAAGCTTCCCAACAAATCTGATGCGGCTTGTCTTCACCATCATGTTTATGAGTGGAAAGACCACTCTGTTAGGTTCTCCAAGGTTGACAAGATGGTGATGGTGCATGTAGACATCTCACACGAAGTCCATGGCCTAGTCAATTATGCGGGGTTCATCCCGTAGCTCGGTGGCAAAAAATAGTCTGCAGAGTTTAGTTAGTGCAACTTTGCTTGTCTGTAGTAAGTACTATTGTTCAGTACTTGATTTGTGTTTGTGAACCCTGTATTGTTTATTAGTACTGCCGCTTTTGGTGTGTGGTCAGACCTGAGAACGGTCTATGTTAATGTCTATCCACTCAATTCAGTTTGTATATTTTGAAGTATCCATATCATATTTTTTGTGAGGACGGTCTATCAATTATGGTTGCACTCCAATATCTGTATGCATTGCAGGGTTTATCGCTCCCACCAGGATTTCCAGCCCCATGGATGTTTGGTCCATATGATTTGTCACGACCTTTGGATTGTCCTGCTTGTGGGAGTAGGCGTGGCCCCTGCATGCCACACGTAGTTGGACGATCAATCTTCTGTTTAGTACTTCAACATAGTGATTTCCTGGTAAGGATTCACTCGTGTCACATCAAGTAAATCTTATTGATTTACTATCTAAATCTTATTGGTTTAATGTCATGTTTTCTTTCTTTTCCTGCAATTTTACGATGCAGGTTTTGCCATGTGACATTCATCATAGAATAAACCGTTTGGTTTGCTCTACGATGACTATTTTTGCAGGTTTCACTTCTTATGTCGTGTCAGTAATGAAGGCATTGTGCATCACTTATATTACTAGAAAAAATTGTATCAGTCTATTGTCTGAGTATAAGTTGAATCCCTATGATGAATTGCAGTTTGGTTTAACAAAAATGCCACAATTAGTCCTTCTCGCATTTAAAAGAAATGAAGAAAAAAAACTGGATCACGGTCACGGATCCTAGTCAAGTTAGAAAGCTGATCATAGCAGACCAGACACGATCGCGCTGTCTCGCACAGATCGAACACCGATAGTTGCTCTAACACTGACAGCGGCAGTAGCTCAGTCTGATCCAGCTCAGGATTGGGCACCGACCGCGTCAGCGGATCAGTCTGATCTACCAGAGGATCGGGCATCGACACCGGCACCTGCTCCGACACCGGCACCAGCTCTACAAGGAGCACCATCTCCGGCAGCAGCGGCGACTTCGGCACCTGCACCAACACTTGCACTTGCATCTGCTCCGGCCCGTGCAGTTGCACCGGCAACAGACTGGGCTGTAGTTCGCACTTCATATACCAAAGTCCTTACAAAAACCGACATGTCCACCTTCTTGGTAAGCATTGGCTGCCCAAGTGCTTCGTTCTTTTTCTTTCCATGTTGTTTCACATGATTCACTGTGTTGATCTAACTGTTTGGGTATGTCTTCTTGTTTGCAAACAGAGAATTCCTAGAGCAACGAGGGAGTCATTCAACAATCCGGGCGACCGCAGCCAAGTTTCTCTTACCATGCACAACCTTGGTGTGAATGAACCTGCTCAATATATCGTAAGTACAAAGGATGGTCGCATGATGATTGATGTTAAAGGATGGTCAAGGTTCAAATCTAAATCATATCTTGCGATAGGGGATGATGTCAAAATCGAACTTTCTCGGCAAGGAGAGCTGGTCAAATCAACTTTGAAATTCTTCAGTAGCAGCACGCAACTTCCTAACTGATCTATCCTCCGAGAGATTTTGATGTAATAATCTGGCATGGTGAAACAAGTGTCCTATGTGTAAAGTAGTATGATAGTATTATTTATCACATGGTATATCATTGATAGAATTGCAACTCTGATTGCTGGTTAGGAACTGTCGTTCGATTTCATTCTAACAGCTATCGTGCTTTTTTCAATTTTGTGTATTCGCCTTGCTACAGCATCTAAAACCAGCACCATACCGATCGCTTGCAATATAAAAAGCGCTGAGGTAGAACACATGGGCCCCCAAACATGCAGGGTCGGCCTGCGGCCCAAAGTCCAGAACCTGGTTTCGAGAAGCACTAGCTCAGTGCAGAAGTGGCGTCCTCCTCCTGCTGTGGGTTGGGCGAAGATGAATGTTGATGCTGCGTTATCTCGCAATGGTGAAAGGGAAGCCCTGGCAGTTGTGAGCCGGTATCATACAGGCTTCTTCCTTGGAGCATCGGCACTGGTGTGCAGAAGTGTTACTGATCCAGAGATCCTAGAGGCAATGGCATGTTGCGAGGGGCTATCTCTGGCTCTTGACTTAAACCTGCAAAAAGTTCAGATTAGCACCGATTGTTCAGCAACAGTCAAGCATATCGGAGAGGCATACTTGGGGCCCAGCAAAGTTATTATGGACGAGATCAAGATGAAGAAGAATATGTTCCAAACCATGGGGATCATACATGAAAAACATGAGTGTAATGTTGAAGCGCATGTGCTCGCAAAAGCTGCTACTTCTTTGCCATGTGGATGCCATCTTTGGCTCACAGGAACCCCCAAAATTATTTGTATACCTATGACTGTTAATCTTCAATGAAGCAACTTTTATCCCTCAAAAAAAATCTGAGTATTATAATCTCAGCTGAACCCCCATAATGCACGTGCGTTGCAGAGGGAGTATATTTCTCGGCAACGTGAGCCTGTGATATAAAAGATTTGTATATTTCTTTACAAAGGGAGTATCTCTCTGTCAAAAAATATATTTATGTGTAACTAGTTACTCCTGTCTTTCTACTTCCTTTCGCTGATATGTGGGAAACCAGCAACGGGGTCCACGTGCCATATGCATAAATTAGAGTGCACAACTTCACGGTAGACACACCCCGGTCGTAGCGCCGCAGTAATGCCCAATGAGACATCAAATCACAACCACTCCCCTTCCAGCTTTAGCAGTAAGCTGGACGGACGAAGCGGCAATATTTCACTGGGCCTGAATCCTCTTCTCCCTCGTCTGCTTGTTCAGAGGAAACCCCCTCTCGGCGATTGCATTGGGTTTTCTCATGGAGAACCAGGTACAAATTCTTCATCCATCCCTGATAAACCCAAGTCCCTTGGTCGCAGGTAATCCTAGGATGGCAGCCGCCGCCCTTGATGCATTTTTCTTCCTACTGAATCTAGTGTGTTTCATTTGCAGTGCCCGAAGTGCGAGTACCCTACAGTTTTCTACGCCCTCGGTGAGACGCCACACTTGTTCCTTCTCATCCTAACACAGCATTTTGAAACGCACACAGTATGTTCCTAGAATCCTCTTTTCTATTCGGGAGGGTGGGGGTTTTTTGAACATTCTGTGTTCTCATATTATTTTTCCTGCAGTGTATTATTTGCTCTGCCAGAACACATGTACTCAAGATGCTCGGCCTTGCCATAACTAAATACACTAGTTTAATGGTCACAGTGAAGACAAGCCATGGATATAAGTTCCAAGTTGGGTTCATGAACCAAGAAGATCGCTGCTTTTTTATGGCCGAACTTGGATAAACTTTCTCAAGTGTTACGGACTGAAAGTTGGCGCATGAATGTTGATGGAAATAGCATAACATGGTCTCATCTTCACTGCGATCTTCCACCCCGACGTCGTTCCAATTGTTCATCCATGTTAGTTTTGTATCTGGTTCTTGCTTGTTGCCTCGGTTACTTCTTAATCCACCTATTCTGTCTAACTAATCACAATTTAACTTTAGAAGTAGCAACGAATCTCTCACAAAGATGCTACTTCTAACTAATATTTTCTTATAATTGGTGGCACGTGTAGGTTTTTTCAGAGTTAAGCAGTCTGCTCGTTTGTTACTCTGTAATAACTCGGCTGTTACTAATGGCACTGAAGTTGACTGGATCGACATCCACAAGTTCCTACACTTTATTGATCGTCTTGAGGTCCTTGTGGGGCATTTCAATGGTGGAAGGCCACGTGGGATATGTGTTCCACTGCTGCACTCGTTGAACAGGTCCAACTGTGTCGAGAAACTTATGGTACGAGCTATTTTCTGTTATATATGTTGTTCATAAACTATTCCTTATACACAGTTTTACAGCTATGATCTTCTTGAAACAGGAACTGCCGAGTTCTATTGTTCCTATACAGATGCCTGACCATGGTCGGGTCAGACTTGCGCTTGGTCACAACATGATGTTTATGTCGACCTACTCAATTCCCCTTGGAGGTGAAAAGATACTTATTCATGGGTGTTTCTTCAGTCCTGTCTTCCTCCAGCCGCCAAAACCAAACCAGCGTCGGCGGGGCCGCCTGCTTCCGCCTCCCACGGCTGGCTGCGCCTCAGTGCATGCATCGCCGCCCCACCGTCTCCTAAATCGTTAACGCCGACGTCCTCCGCGCGCTTTGGTGCGCTCACCGCGGCGCCGCCCTCTCGCGTTGTCAACATGGTCAACAAACAACAGGAATCGGCAGAAGTACGTGGAGAGGATGACAGTAGGGGCCCACCACGTGAGCGTATGGAAAAATAAAATGCTTCCTCCTAGTGTTTTCCTGACATCTGGGAACCACGACATTGTGAGCGTATATAGTCAATAGACAAGAGAACAGCACAAGATCGGCTGACACCTGGGACGTAGCTACTCGAGCAGTATTTTTTTTGTTTGGTATTGTTGAGACGGAGCAGGGTTTGAACTGGGCTGTGGCCCGTCTAGCCCAGGCCTATATTTTATGTTCACAATGTGACCAGCCCAACTATTTTTTCTTTGTGAAAATGAGCCCAGTTTATTTTTTCTGAAGAATACCAAATCCAAGCCTACTTATTTTTCTACGCCCTGATGGGCTGCAACTCTTTCAAGACGCCTGCAAATCTTGAAAGTAATATGAAATGGGTTGTAAATATAAAAACAGATGACAAATTGGCAATTACTTTATAATTTCTAAATTTTATTACATTTTCATATTCCTATTTCACTGGGCATTAATCTAATTTAAATTTATCTTCAAAGTAATTTAAATCTAGCTAGACATTTCGGTATTAAAAATAGTTTGGAACCCATAGCAATATGCGAAATTGGCCCTGGCCAACCAAAAAACGACTGCAATAAATTGCATAAGAAGTTGCCATGAGCTATATATAAATTATTAAAAAAGAGCGACAGGCCTGACTTGTGGGCCTGTTTAGTTGACGCGTATGCAAGAATTTTTTAGTTATTATATACGTCAACAAACGATTCTAGTAGATGTAACCGTTGGATGTCAATCCAACGGCCGTCGTGTTTCTTCAATCTCTGATCTTCTTGCTCTAGCCGCCTAAGCAGCGCCGGCGGGACCGGCTACTCCCGCCTCCCGTGGCCGGCTGTGCTGCCGCGCAGGCCTCAGCGCCCCCTACTACTCCCACCGCTGGCCAGGGCATCCCTCTCCTCACCCACACCCCTTGTTATTTTGTGGCGACGATAGCCTCACATTGCAGCCGAACCGGTGAATGCTTGTACTCCTCTCCACGTGGGCATCCACTGCCGCGTCTTCCCTGGCTCCGCGTCATCCCCTTCCTATGCCTCGCCGCTGTCCACCACCGTGGTGCTCTCGGCGCTGCATGGTCAATGTGATCAACGACCAACTTCCATCAGAAGAGTACTGTACAAGGAGAGGTTGACAGCTGGGTCCACGGCAGCCGCAAGGAAGTGCCTCCTTATTACGTAGAAAATAATTATTCCTGCACCTGACAGTGGGGACCACCGGACGGGCCACCAGTATTTTGTGAAAAAAAATCGTTTCCCTTGACTGTTGGGACCCACCGGACGGGCCACCGTATTTCACGAAAAAACGTTCCCCCCGCTATCAGCTCAGACCCATCGGAAGTGCCTCCTTATTACACAAAAAATTGAATACTCCCCCGGCTAGCTGGGACCCACCTTGCTGGGAGGCTGACTTGTGGGCCTACTAAGTTGACGGGGACGAAGGGCTTTGTCAACTTAGTCAATATGAACGATTCTAGCTCCAGTGACCGTACGATGTCCATCCAACGGCCGTAGTGCTTCTTCAACCTCTGGTCTTCTTGCTCCAGCCGCCCAAAGCAGCGCCGGTCATGCCGCATGCTCCTGCCTCCCGTGGCCGGCTGTGCTGCCGCGGAGGCCTCACTGCCCCCTACTATTCCCACCGCTGGCCAGGTCCTGCGGCAACGGCAGCCTCACACCGCAGCCGAACCAGTGAACCCTCGTACTCCTCTCCGCGCGGGCTTCAACTGCCATGTCTTCCCCGGCTCCGCGTCGTCCCCTTCCTAGGCCTCGCCGTTGTCCACCGCCGTGGTGCTGTTGGCGCGACGTGGTCAACATGGTCAACAACCGACATCCATCGGAAGAGTACTATGCGTGGAGACGCTGACAGCTGGGTCCACGGCCGCAGCAAGGAAGTGCCTCCTTATTACGCGCAAAATAATTATTCCTCCACCTGACAGCGGGGACCCACCGGACGGGCTACCATATTTCGTGAAAAAAACGTTTGCCCCTGACTGCTGGGACCCACCAGCTACATCTTCGCACGCAAGGAAGTGCCTGACAGTCGGGACCCACCTGGTCGAAGCGTACGTAGCGTTGTCATTCTGGTCGCGAACGTGTACGTACATATATACTGGTCAATGTAGAGGCACGCACGTGTCGTAGTAGAGGCGCGCACGTAGCATGTACACGTACGTACAACGGCCAGGGTGCAAGAAAGAAAATACAGCCACGTATGTGTACATACGGGCGGGGTCTCGAACGCCTACTCGCGCATACATACGGCCAGGGCTCGTGTACATGGCTGGGTTGGAACGGAGAAACAACATGGTCGTCGTGTTCATGGGGAGGCAACGGAATGCGTCGTGTTCGTGGGGAGGCAACGGAATGCGTCGCGTTCATGGGGAGGCAACAGAATGCGTCGTGTTCATCGGGAGGGATTGGACGGAACAGGTGATGGAAACGAGGCTTGGCGTACCGCAGAACGGAGGAAACGGCCTTGTGTTCGATCAGCCACATTCGAAACGGGATCCTGTTCATCGGGAGGGGTCTGGTGTACCGCAAAACGGAGGAAACGGACCTCCTACGGTCGAAACGGGGGTCCTGTTGATCGGGAGGGGTGTGGCGTACCGCAAAACGGACAAAACAGACTTGTGTTGGAGCGCTACGGTCGAAACGGGGGTCCTGTTCATCAGGAGGGGTGTGGCGTACCGCAAAACGGGACTCCACGGGATACTGTTCATCTCCACCGTCGACCCCCTCCAGCCTCCATGAGCTACTGTTCATCCATCGTCGACCTCCTCCAGCCTCCACCTGCGACTATTCATCCACGGGCTCCTGTTCATCCAGCCTCCACCGCGCGCTACTCCACCGGCTACTGTTCAACCAGCCCTCTCCACGGGCTCCTGTTCAACCACCCCTACACGGGCTACTGTTCATCCTGCCCTCCACCGTCTACTGTTCATCCTGCCCTCCACGGGTTGGTCCTGTTCATCCAGCCCTCCACGGGGTACTGTTCATCCAGCCCCAACCGGCTCGATCGATCGGGGTCCTGTTCATCCAGAGGCAACAC
>NC_041380.1:237200920-237250046 GCF_002162155.2 Triticum dicoccoides | reverse complement strand
GCTCACTGTTCATCCAGAGGCAGCATCGATCGACTTCAGTTAGCAGCAGTAGCAAAGGAATTGCTCGACTGGGTTCAGTTAACAACCACCGATCGATCGCTCGGGTTCAGTAACGTGTAGGGTTCAATTAGAGCCCAACGCCTCGCTCGGGCTCAGTTAGAGCCAACGCCTCGCACACACGCGCACACGTGTACGAGACAAACGCGCATCGCTCGACCCCCGACCTCCCACCGTAACCGGGAACTCCCTGAAATTTTCCTCCCCCTCGCTTCTACCATGGTTTTTTCTGTCATGGGCGGCCCAAAGAATGTCATGCACCTGCGTCTCCAGCCCGCCCAGGACGAAAATCCCATTTTATGACATGATTTTTTGTCATAGAAGTAGGAGCCCACCGCATCTATGAGGATACCGGGTTTTGTCACAATTATCGTCATAGAAGTGTCATATGTATGACAGAAAAAAATTTGTTTGGCCCAAAATGTCACGGGTGTGTCTTTTTTTTGTAGTGCTACTTGGTTGCCTATACAATTCATAGACAAGTTAATGGATACTACTAAGAGACACAAGATAAGTGTGAGTACCGAGGATTGCCCTCTCGTAGGATGACGAGTGAGGATCCTCGGTGGAGAATTGTGTTGGTGATTAGTGGACTCGTGTGCGAACACTATTTTTACAAGTGGTGTCTCGTAGGATAGCTTAGCCAAGAGTCAAAGCTGGCTTACTGCAATAACTCCACCACCTTCTTGAGAATGAGCATGTATAGTTGGATCTGTTGTAAGTCTTGTTGAGTACCTTTGTACTCATGTTGCTTTAATTACTGTTTTCAGACAACAACACTGCCCCCTCTAACGGGATCTATGTAGACCTCGACGTCGATGAGTAACTTGCCACCCAGGTGGTGATTCTGGCCATGGAGGGCCCTATGTAGATAGACAGGCTTCATCAAGCCTTCTTTCTTTCTAGTGTCTGTACTCAGACTTATTTGCTTCCGCATGTGCTTGTATGCTTGTATGACTTGAGTGTCGGGTCATGTGACCCCTACCTGTATGAACATGTTATGTATGGCTCTCCGGAGCCTTCAAATAAAGTACTTGAGTTGTAGAGTTTTGTTGTGATGCCATGCTGTATTTACACATATCGAGCATATTGTGTGTATGATTGAAATGCTTGGTATGTGTGGGATCCGACAATCTAGTTGTTTATCCTTGGCAGCCTCTCTTATGGGGAAATGTAGTCTAGTGCCTCCATCAGCCATAGTAGTCCGCTACAGCCCGGTTCACCGGAGTCCTGCTAGCCCAACACTACTGCTCAGGACACTTGACTGGCCGGCATGTGTTTCACTTCGTTCATGTGTCTGTCCCTTCGGGGAAATGTCACGCGATGACATCCGGAGTCCTGCCTAGCCTGCTACAGCCCGGGTTCCCGGAGTCCTGTTAGCCCAGTGCTACAGCCCGGATTCACACGCTGATGACTGACATGCTCGATGTGATTCATGTATGCCTGTCCCCATAGGTTAGTGCCGCTTTGGGTTCACGAGTAGCCATGACGGCCCTGGTTCTCTGTCATATGGATGCTAGCGACACTATCATATACGTGAGCCAAAAGGCGCAAATGGTCCCGGGCCATGGTAAGGCGACACCTGTGGGGATACCGTGCGTGAGGCCGCAGTGATATGAGGTGTTACCGGCTAGATCGATGTGACTTGGAATCGGGGTCCTAACAGCATTGGCATCAGAGCCAGACTGCCTGTAGGTTCGTTGAGCCAAATTGGTCGATGTCGAGTCTAGAAATGCTTTAGTTATATATAGGGGAATTGATTGTGGGAGGGAACGTAAGGCTCTTTTACTCCTTTACCTTATGCCCTCTGATCTGAGTCATTCTCTTCTCATTCTACGTGGGTTAAGGACTAGGCTGTCTTCTCTCTATTAGGTTCATGTGTTACTAATCTGTAGTAACTTATAGGATTGTGGGTTCAAGCCTCAGTTCAGTTTCTACTACTTTTAGTATGTTGTTAGTTGAACCAGAACCTTGATATGATGTTGTTGAGTTGTTTTGCAAACTGTTGTGAATGTCTCAAATCTTTTTCTGAGTATTTACAGCCGTTATGATGTCTGATTTCTCCTAGAAAATTCTAATGCCCTTGCATTATTCTATGCTTTCAGATAGCCACCCGTTCCAAGAACCAAGTGGTTCGTCTGAATCGGTGTCTCGATGTACCCGGTCACACGGCCATGTTGGTTCGAGTGATGGTCGAGACAGGCTATCGATGGTATCCTGAGTATATCATCGAGGAGCAGTTCCGAGACTTCAATCAGAGCCAGTACCTTTGTACCGTCAGGATATATCCCTCTTATCCTGGAGCTAGTGAACCCCTCCACTACTCTTATGGACTTGGGGTCACTATCGAGATGTCCGTGCAGGACGCAGCTTACTCAATGATCACTATCATTCGAGCCAGAACTGCCTTGCTCCAGAACACCGATTTTCGCTACATGCCAGCTTCACTCCCTGGGGCACAGGGGTACTATCAGGCTTTATACTATGACACTACACATGAGGAGTCACTACTCCTCACGACTGCCGAGATGCTCGAGGACAAGGACCACGAAATTCGTGCCTTGCGAATGGAGCTTTTCAACTCTCGTTCTGATCACTGGGCCACTTTGACTCGGTTTGCACCTGCTGTGCAGGCGGGATACATGGACATGAGGGACCTGTACCCCGTGCTGTCTGGGTTGCCAGATTGCATGGACTGGTGTGATGTAGGAGGCATCACCCCTCCTCGTGGTCCCCGGCTGCCACCGTTTGTGGGACCAAGGCCACATCCGAGTCCCTATGTGTCCGATTTCGGGTTTCGGCAGACCCTTGAGGTTCGAACACTGGGGTGCGCACGGAGATTTCGCCTCCTGCCTACCTACACCCCTCCGCCTTGCAAGGATCTAAACTATGGCAAGAACAACACAAGAGACACAGGGTTTATACTGGTTCGGGCCACCATTGTGGTGTAATACCCTACTCCAGTGTGTGGTGTGGTGGATTGCCTCTTGGGCTGACGATGATGAACAATATAAGGAAGAACAGCCTCGCGAGGGTCTGTTCTTGGCTGGGGCGATGAACTGCTGGGAGGAGCTCAGTCACCTTTCTCTCTCTTTCTTTCTCTAGCGGGTGGCTGATCCTATTTATAGAGGCCCTGGTCCTCTTCCCAAATATCGAGCGGGAAGGGAGCCAACAATGGCAGGCTAATTTGAAGGGGGACAGCTAGTACTAGCTACCCTGACAAAAGTAGTCTTTGCCTGCGCAAAGCTCTGGTGATGACATCGTCTTGGGCTCCACGGTGACCTCCGACTCGTAGTCCTCCTAGTCTTGGTCTCGTTGCACCGAAATGGCAACCTTTGCCTGATACCTCGGTACTCCGCAGCTGCGCTTGCCCCCTTTGCACCAAAGAGGAAAGGAGGACACTGCGCGGGCTGGCACCCGCCTGGCGCCCTCGGTCGTCATGGCTTGCGTCACGGGCACCTCGTGAGGTACCCCGCCTTGATCTCTCCGCCTCCTCGTGAGCCAGCCGGACGAGGCCGTGCCTGAGGAAGCTCAGCGTCGTCCGCCTCGCGAGTCTTGGCCCCTCGCGATGGTCTTGGGTTTGTGTTGGTGAAGATGGGCCGCGCTAGGCCCCCCTTTGAGCCACGCCGCAGGCCGCAGGCAGGCAAGTCTGGGGACCCCCGTTCCCAAAACGCCGATAGTAGCCCCCGAGCCCAAGGCGCTCCCGGGCTTGGCCGTGCAGGGAGGCGGAAGGGCAAGAGCGAAGCGCCGCGGGCCCTAACAGCATGCGGCCTTGGGCGCCGCGTGGCGGTTGATGGGACGTGGGCGTCTCCACTTCCCCATGGCGCCTCGGCAACTACACGGATTGGACAAGTCCCTGCATGCAAAGTGGGTCATAATTACCTGCGATCATGGGGGCCGTTGGTTGGCCATCGCCAGCTATAAGCATGGACCGGCGCGCGCCCTTTCGGTTCATCCCCCCTTGCCTCTCCTTTTTCTTCATGGCCCCGTCGAGGAGGTTCTCGGCCGCAGAGAAGGGGAAGGCTCGCCAGGTTGAGTCTGCCACTCCCCTGCCCAAGCGCGGTCGAGGGCGCCCTCGCAAACATCCTGTGGCCACCATGGTTGCTCCCCGCGGCCATGGAGGCGATCTTCAGCATAGCGACGGGCGGATTGCTGCGGCCGAGGGGCGCGCTCCGGCTGCGCGTCCCCCTAGGCCGCGCTTTCGCGTTGCTGAAGTGCTGCCGGAGTTCATCGTGTGGTCGGCGGAGCCGACCAGCACCCAGCTTCCACTTCCTCACTTCCTCCTTGGCGAGCTCCCGGCCGACGCCCCGGGCGGCCTCTGGCTCCAGGCCGATGGCTGCTGCAGTCGGGCCTCATGGGTCTCACTGGAGGTCTCCACGGCCGGTAGCCTATCCCTGGCCCGCAGTTGGCAGATGTTTGCCCGCGCGCGTGGCCTGAGCCGTCGGTGCACCCTGCACTTCAAGTTCGACGGCGATGCCACCCTCTATGTGAGGGTGTTTGGGGAAGATGGTCGCCGCGCAGGGTGTTGCCCCGAGGGTGACGACCGCGGCTGGGAACCCAGCTCCGGCTATGATGGAGAGGGCAGCGCTCGCGCAGCTGGCAGCGCTCAGGGTTCCTCAAGCTTCTCCGGTTCTTCGGGCGGCGACTCTTCTAGCGGTGGCCGCGGTCAGCCTCCATGCCGTCGTATCTGCTTGGGCGGTGGCAACGTGTCCGCCCACCGTCGCGCCCTGGTGAAGCGCGAGAGGGAGTCCGCCTGAGCTCCGGAGGCAGCTCGGGCCTTCCCTGCGGGCCGGTGTGAGGCGAGCTGCACCAGATTTGTTCTTTCTTTTCCTTTTTCCTGCATAACAAAGACAGTAGTGTGGAGCCCCGTGGGGGCGTGTTTGGGTTATTGCTGTTAATCATCATTTCGCTTTCGTTATCGTACCTTCCGACTACGTGCCCGAGCGTGGATAGTTCCCGGCCCCGGCCGTGGGGGGCGACCGACTCAGGCCCTTTGTTTGTGTCGCGGTGCCCGTGGGGCACGGACTGGAGGGGTGCTCCTGTAATGGGAGGGAGCCCCAGGTCACGAACTCTTTGAATGACTAGGATAGGAACACTCACGAGGGCGCTCAGCTGCCCCCCTCGCGAGGCCTTGCACAAGAGAAATCGAGGCAGGAGAGTGAAAAGTCGAAGAATCACAAGCCAAAGACGACAACAACTTTAATACAACTTCGAATGAGAAGGAACAAGCCAACTGCGGAAAGCAAATGAAAAGCCGCGTCCGGCACCTAATCTTGTCTTCGACGTCTTCTCACCAGTGCAGAGCTGAGTGCTGCCACTGGGCGTGGGAGGGAGCCCCAGGGCCTGAGGCCGGCGCTCCTGAGACTCCGGGGTGTGTACAGCCCCAACTCATTATTACGTGAGAGTGTCACGGGCGGCGAGCTTCACAGACGTTGGCCTTCTTCACAGGCTCCGGGCCTTTTCCAAAACGCAATAGCTTCACAGGCGTTCGCCTTCTTCACAGGCTCTGGGCCTTTTCCAAAATGCGATAGCTTCACAGGCGTTCGCCTTCTTCACAGGCGTTCGCCTTCTTCACAGGCTCTGGGCCTTTTCCAAAACGCGATAGCTTCACAGGCGTTCGCCTTCTTCACAGGCTCTGGGCCTTTCCCAAAACACGATAGCTTCACAGGCGTTCGCCTTCTTCATAGGCTCTGGGCCTTTTCCAAAACGCGATAGCTTCACAGGCGTTCGCCTTCTTCACAGGCTCTGGGCCTTTTCCAAAACGTGATAGCTTCATAGGTGTTTGCCTTCTTCACAGGCTCTGGGCCTTTTTAGGGGTAGAACCTCCGGAGGTGCTGGATGTTCCATGCATTCTGGACTGGCACCCCCTCCTGAGTCTCCAAGCGCGCGGAGCCGGGCCTGGAAACATGAACAACTTTGAACGGGCCCTCCCACATGGGAGAGAGCTTGTGCAGCCCCTCCCTGGAGAGAACCCGCCTGAGCACGAGGTTTCCTACCTCGAGTGTTCTGCGGCGGATGTTGCGGCAGTGATATCGCTGCAATGCTTGTTGGTACCTCGCCGCTCGTAGTGCGGCTTCTCGGTGACGTTCCTCCCCCAGCACGAGGTCCATCCCCCGCATGGCGTCCTGCTGCGCCTCGTCGAACGCTAGGACCCGCGCGGAGCGACGTCTGACTTCGTGAGGGAGGACCGCTTCGGCTTCGTAGACTAGGAAGAACGGGGTCTCTCCAGTTGGCTTGGTCGCGGTTGTGCGGATGGACCACAACACGGACTGAAGCTTGTCGTACCAACCTCTGCCGCAGGCCTCCAGCTTCTTCTTGAACGTCCTGGTCTTGAGGCCCCTCAAGACCTCCGCGTTGGCTCGCTCGGCCTGGCCGTTGCTTCGGGGGTGTGCCACCAAAGCGTAGCATATCTGCGTTCCAAGGTTAGCACATTATGTTTTGAAGAGGTTACTGGTGAACTGCGAACCGTTGTCCGTGATGATGCGATTCGGCACCCCGAACCGGCTCACGATGCCCTTGATGAACTTGACCGCGGAACCCGCGGGAATGGTGCAGACAGCCTCTACTTCAGCCCACTTGGTGAACTCATCCACGGCGACGTAGAGGTAGCGCTAGCCCCAGGGCGCCCGAGGAAGCGGGCCCAAGATGTCCAGCCCCCAGACTGCGAATGGCCACGAAAGGGGTATAGTCTGCAAGCCTCCTGCCGGCTGATGGATCTGCTTGGCGTGGAACTAGCTGGCCTCACAAGCTTTCACTAGTTGGACAGCGTCATTGAGCACGGTGGGCCAATAAAACCCACTGCGGAACACCTTGCCGACGAGGGTCCGCAATGATGAATGATGTCCACAGTCTCCGCCGTGTATATCTTCCAGCAGCTCCTTCCCTTGCTCCCTGGAGATGCAGTGCAGGGATACATCATTTGGCCGCTTCCGGTAGAGCTCTCCATCCTTGATGCAGTATGCCATGGCCTGGCGTGCCACTCGCTCCACTTCCTCCTCCATCTCCGGCAGGGTCCCTTGCGTTAGGTAACTCCGGAGCTCCGTGATCCAACATCCCTCCTGAGGTTCCATCGTCAGGAGCAGGTGTGCTCCTGAGGCCGGGCCACAGGCCGGAGCCCCTGAGGCAGGTGGCTGGGGGAGCTCCTCCCGGGGCTGAGTCATGTTCGATAATGACGGCAGGGCTGATGGCTTGAAGAGCCGTTCCTCGAAAATGCCAGGCTCCTGAGGTAACCGCCTGGACGCCCGTTTGGCGATGTCGTCGGCCTCCTGATTGGTGCCACGGGGCACATGCTGCAACTCCAACCCCCAGAACTGCTTCTCCATCCTGCGGACCTCCGCTAGGTAGGCTTCCATGTGCTCATCCTTCGGCTCGTACCCCTTGTTGGAGAAATTGACAAGGAGCTGCGAATCGCCCTTGATGGTGAGGCGTTTCACCCCCAGGGCAGCCGCGGCCTTCAAGCCCACTATTAAACCTTCATACTCCGCTATGTAGTTGGAGACCTTTTCACCTTGCTGGAAACAGAGCTACACGGCGTAATAGAGCTTGTCCTGAGTGAGCGATATAAGCACCGCCCCAGCCCCAGCACCATGCCTGGAGAACGCACCATCGAAGTACATGACCCAGCCTTCTGGCGCCTCGCTTCCCGGGGACAGCGACCGATCCTCGTCGGCCTTGAGGCCTGGCGCCTCTGTCCATTCTGCCACAAAATCCGCCAACGCTGCTCCCTTGATGACTCTGGTCATGCTGAATTCGAGCTGAAACGCTTGCAGTTCTATGTTCCACTCAGCGACCCTTCCAGGTGAATTAGGGCTCTTAAGCACTCTCTCCAGGAGGTATGACGAGACGACCTTGATGGGATGACCCTGAAAATAGTGCCGCAGCTTGCGCGAGGCCACCAGTAGCGCGAGGAGGAGTTTCTGAGGCATGGGGTACCGTGCCCTTCCATCCCGCAACACCGTGCTGACGAAGTACACTGGGTGCTCGATGAGGTGGAGTGCGTCAGTGCTGGTGGCTCCCTTCGGAGACCATGGCGCCTCTTGAGGTAATGAGGCCTCCTGAGACTGGCCATCTGGAAGAGGGGCCTCTTCCGCCTCCGGTGCGCTCCTCTGCGGCGGCTGATCCTCCTTAGCCGCGGTGGCAGTTTCTGTAGGCCTTCCTTGTCCCTGTTCTGCCTTGTCCCGGGTTGCTGCCGCGGTTTTGATTCGGCGCTCCTCTCTGACAGCCACCAAGGCTGCGCTGGCGGAGTAGGGAGTGGCGGCGAGGTAAAGCACCAGGGGCTCTTGAGGGCGCGGAGCCACGATGACCGGTGGGTTGTTCAAGTATCTCTTGAGATCCTGGAACGCCTTGTCGGCCTCTTCAGTCCACTCGAAGGGCCCCTTTTTCTTCATTAGATGGAAGAAGGGCAGTGCTCGTTCCCCCAACTTGGAGATGAGGCACCCTAGCGCGGTCACGCACCCTGTGAGCTTCTGCATTTCTCTGAGGGTCTTTGGCGGGCTCACGTCTTCCACCGCCTTGACCTTCTCCGGATTAGCCTCGATGCCTCAGTGGGACACAAGGAAACCCAAGAGCTTGCCCGAGGGGACTCCGAACACACACTTCTCCAGGTTGAGCCGTAGGTTCACTGCATTGAGGCTCGCGAAGGTTTCCTCCAAGTCTTGTATCAAGATCCTGGCCTCCCGAGACTTTACCACAATGTCATCGACGTAAGCTTCAACATTCTTCTCGAGCTGCGGGCCCAAGGTGATGTGCATCAGTCGCTAGAAGGTCGCCCCTGCGTTACGCAGCCCGAATGGCATGGATGTGTAGCAGTACACCCCACACGGGGTTAAGAAGGCTGTCTTCTTGACGTCTTCTACCACCATCTTGATCTGGTGATACCCAGAGAAGGCATCCAAGAAGCATAATAGGTCGCAATCCGCAGTGGAATCGACGATCTGGTCGATGCGGGGGAGCGGGAACGGATCTTGCGGGCATGCTTTGTTGAGGTTGGTGAAGTCGACACACATGCACTCCTGGTCTCTTGGACGATGAAGTCCTACTTTTCTGTGGACTGCCGCCTGGCCTTCTGCTTCACAGGGCGCACGTTGGGGCACACGTTGAGGTGATGCTCGATTACACTCCTAGGGACCCCTGCCAACTGGTCAGGCTCCCAAGCGAATACCTTCCTGTTCGCGCGCAGGAACCCGACCAGGGCCTTCTCCTTCTCGGGTTTGAGGTGGGCGCCTATGGTGAAAGTGGCGTTGGTGGACCCGTCCTCACCGACGGGTATCTGCTTGGTTTCTGCCTTGTCTTGGGTGAACAGTTGTTTCTTCTTGGCGGGTGCAGCCCCCTTGGGCCTGGGGGTCTCCAAGTCGGCGGGCTGTGCCGACGCCGCCGTCTTGAAGGCGAGCTTGAGCACCCGCAGCGCGTCCCCGGTGTCCCCGTGCACAGTGAGGACACCGCTGCTCCCGGGCATCTTCATGAGGTTGTATGCCGGATGCGTCGCGGCCATGAACTGGGCCAGCGCTGGGTAGCCGAGGATGGCGTTGTAGGGGAGGCCGATGGGGCGATGTCGAAGTTGACCAGCTCCGTGCGGAAGTTGTCGTAGGTGCCGAAGGTTACTGGGAGCCGGATCTATCCCAAGGAGCTGGACGACTTGCCCCCAACGCCTGAGAAGGGCCGGCTGGGTTGCAGCCGTTCCAGGGGTATGCAGAGGAGGTTGAAGGCCTCGACCGAGAGCATGCTGAGGCCCGCGCCGCCATCAATGAGGGTTCTGGTGACGACCACCTGGCAGATGGTGGGGGTGCACAGCATGGGGAGCACACCCGAGCAGGCCGAGTTGGAGGTGTGGTCCTCCGACCTGAAGGTCAGGCCGGTCTCGGGCGCCGCCCGGTCCAGGGGAGCCCCCTCCCGCGTGGAAGCGGCGCTGACCCGGCGGATGAAAGGCTTGACATGGTGACGTGTAGGCGGCGCCTGCGAGCCGCCCAAGAGGGCTGCGGTGTTGGTGCAGCGCGATGGGCATGGAAGAGGTTGCGGGGCTCCATGGGCGCGCGGAGCACGCGTGACGAAGAACCAGCTGGGGTGAGTGAGGGAGTTGCGGCGCGGCCGTCTTGCCGCACGGACAGATGCTGGGACGATGCTTGCTGCTCGTCCCCCGCCGGGCCGGTGGCGACATTGACGGCGGGTGACGGGGAACGGCGAGGACGCCCGCCGACAGGGGCCGTCTGGGCGACGCGGGAAGCGAGTGCGGCCCGGCGCTCAGCACGGGCCCGACGAGCGTCAGACATGGGTGTGATGGTCGGAGGATAACGGGGCGGTGGAAGAGGAATCCCGGCGCACCCCTACCTGGCGCGCCAAATGTCGTATTTCGGGTTCTGGCAGACCCTTTAGGTTCGAACACTGGGGTGCGCATGGAGATTTCGCCTCCTGCCTACCTGCACCCCTCCGCCTTACAAGGATCTAAACTATGGCAAGAACAACACAAGAGACACAGGGTTTATACTGGTTCGGGCCACCGTTGTGGTGTAATACCCTACTCCAGTGTGTGGTGTGGTGGATTGCCTCTTGGGCTGACGATGATGAACAATATAAGGAAGAACAGCCTCGCGAGGGTCTGTTCTTGGCTGGGGCGATGAACTGCTAGGAGGAGCTCAGTCACCTTTCTCTCTCTTTCTTTCTCTAGCGGGTGGCTAATCATATTTATAGAGGCCCTGGTCCTCTTCCCAAATATCGAGCGGGAAGGGAGACAACAATGGCGGGCTAATTTGAAGGGGGGCAGCTAGTACTAGCTACCCTGACAAAAGTAGTCTTTGCCTGCGCAAAGCTCTGGTGATGACGTCGTCTTGGGCTCCACGGTGACGTCCGTATCGTAGTCCTCCTAGTCTTGGTCTCGTTGCACCGAAATGGCAACCTTTGCCTGATACCTCGGTACTCCGCGGCTGCGCTTGCCCCCTTTGCACCAAAGAGGAAAGGAGGACACTGCGCAGGCTGGCACCCGCCTAGCGCCCTCGGTCGTCATGGCTTGCGTCACGGGCACCTCGTGAGGTACCCCGCCTTGATCTCTCCGCCTCCTCGTGAGCCAGCCTGATGAGGTCGTGCCTAAGGAAGCTCCGCGTCATCCGCCCCGCGAGGCTTGGCCCCTCGCGAGGGTCTTGGGTTTGTGTTGGTGAAGATGGGCCGCGCTGGCCCCACCTTTGAGCCACGCCGCAGGCCGCAGGCAGGCAAGTCTGGGGACCCCCGTTCCCAGAACGCCGACACTATGGCCCGCAAGCTCGACAGGACCGTCTGTTCCCAGATGATCATGTTCCGCTTCCAGGCTTTGGTGGTGACTTTTAGGAGGATTACTACGGAGCTGTCTGAGCTAGTAGTAGTTTCACTAGTACTGTAATAGTTGTATTCTCCACAGTCCTGTGTGACTGTGGGATACGACTTGGTGTGTATCACGCTCCGGAGGTGTAGAAAATAATGTATATGAGCTTGGAATGCCTCCAATGAGATGTAACATCCTTCACCGTAGTTGTACTCTAGCCTGGGCTTGTACTAAACTATGTACGGTGTGTATGACCGATGGTATATATATGGCAGTTTCTATATTACCATGTCGTGCAATGAACATCTCAGCATTCCATGTTATCCATTACATTCTGCACTTCCTTGCCAAGATTGTGCCATCCGTGTCTAAACCATTGTATTGTTTTTCCTAGGATGGTCAACACCCGCAGCAACCCTGCTGCCCCGGGGCAGGGGGAAGCCAGTGCAGCTAGGGATGAGAATCTGCCTCACCCGCCTTCTCTGGCCGATGTTATGCTGGAGGCAGAAAGAAACAAGCGTGAGACTAACCGCTTGCTGGAGCGGATTGAGCAGAACACTGCACGTCATCAGCGAAACGACTTGGTGTCAATCAATGACTTTATCAAGTTGTACCCACCAAAGTTTAATCATTCCGTCGAGCCCCTCGACGCGGATGATTGGCTTCGCAGCATCACCCATAAGCTATGTTCTGCCAACCTAGCCGAAGCTGATAAGGTTACCTATGCTGCCTATCACCTCGAAGGCCCTGCTAGCCTTTGGTGGGAAAACTTTGAGGCTATGCGCCCGTTCGGCCAAATCACTACTTGGGCTGAATTCAGCGAGGCTTTCTGTGAGCATCACATCCCAGAAGGTCTCATGGATCGTAAGAGGGAAGAGTTCTGGAATTTCACCCAAGGCAGACTGACTGTGGATGCATACAGCCGTGAGTTTGGAAATTTAGCACGTTATGCTCCTGAAGAGGTATCCACTGACGCTAAGAAGCAGGCAAGGTTCCGCAAGGGACTTAGCCACGAGCTTCGCCACGATCTTCGTCTGCACGAGTGCACCTCCTTCCAGAAGTTGGTCAATAAGGCCATCAGTGCTGAGACAGGCCAGACTGACTATGACGCTTCACGCAAGCACTCTCGTGATTTTGGTTCTTCATCCGGCTCTGGATCTCAGAAGCCGGGTGTGGATTCCAAGCACAGCGCTGCCACCCAGGTTCACCCCGAGGCCATCCTTTGAGGCGCCTCGCCCCAACCAGCAGTTTGCACCGCCGAAGCCCTATGGTGGCCCCGCTGCTAATGCTGCTCCACGCCCCAATGATGTGACATGTTTCAAGTGTGGAGAGCCGGGTCACTACAGTCGAGAGTGTCCCCAGAACAACAACCCCAACTAGTCTGGAAAGTCCGTTGGCCGTGGTAAGCTAGCAGGAAAGACATTCTACGCCAAGCCAGCCACCACTACACGTGGCCATGTCAACTATGTCTCAGCTGAGGAGGCTCATGATGATCCTAACGTCGTCCTTGGTACGCTCCTTGTTAATTGCCATCCGGCATCTGTTCTTTTCGATACTGGAGCATCTCATTCATTCATATCTGAGAGCTATGCTCGATTGCATAACACGACATTCTGTGACATGCCCACTTCCATGGTAATTCAAACTCCGGGTTGCAAATGGCAAACTTCTAGAGTAAGCCATGGGAATGAAATTCTTGTTGATAGACTTGTCTTCCTTGCATCCTTAATAGCTCTCAAGTCCTCGGACATAAACATCATCTTGGGTATGAACTGGATGTCAGCTCATTATGCTAAGATTGATTATGCCACTAGAACCGTTCAACTTACTCACCCATCGGGCAAGACAGTCAATGTCTTAACTCGAGTGGCCAAGCGCCAGCTTTACTCCCTAAATGTCAACCCCCTTCCAGACCTTGAAGATATTCCGGTAGTCCGAGACTTCCTGGATGTCTTTCCAGAAGAACTGCCAGGTGTTCCACCTGACAGGGATGTCGAGTTCGTGATAGACCTTGTTCCAGGAACCGTCCCAATTTCTAGAAGACCCTACAAGATGGCACCCTTAGAACTAGTCGAGCTTAAGATTCAACTCGATGAGTCCTTGAAAAAGGGTTTCATCCGTCCTAGTTCTTCTCCTTGGGCTTGCCCCGTCCTCTTCGTCAAGAAGAAGGATGGAACGGATCGGATGGTTGTAGATTACTGACCTGTCAACTTGGTCACTATCAAGAACAAGTATCCGCTCCCTAGGATCAACGATCTGTATGACCAGCTCGCTAGATCCTCGGTCTTCCACAAAATGGATTTGAGGTTGGGCTACCATCAAATCAAAATGAAGAACGGGGACATTCCTAAAACAGCTTTTGTTACTCATTATGGCCAATACGAGTACACCGTCATGTCCTTCGGTTTAACCAATGCCCCGGCCACCTTCTCTCGGTTAATGAACTCGGTCTTCATGGAGTATTTGGATAAATTCGTCATGGTATACCTCGATGGTATACTCATCTACTCCAAGAGTGAGGAAGAACATGCCGAACATCTAAGGCTGGTATTGATGAAACTTTGAGAGCATCGCCTTTATGCCAAATTCTCCAAGTGTGAATTTTGGTTGCCAGAAGTGACCTATCTAGGCCATGTAATCTCTGGTAAGGGTATTGCTGTCAATCTCGAGCGAGTTCAAGCCGTCCTTGATTGGACTCCACCTGAAATGGTCAAGCAAGTTCGGAGCTTCCTTGGCTTAGCGAGTTATTCTCGCCGCTTCGTCGAGAATTTCTCCAAGGTTGCTAAACCTCTAACTGAACTCCTCAAGAAAGATAAAAAGTTTGAGTGGACCCCACAGTGCGAGTTCAGCTTTCAGGAACTGAACAGACGCCTGACATCTGCTCCCGTACTGGTACCATCAGATTTCTCCAAGGACTTTATTATCTATTGCGAGGCCTCGCGACAAGGACTAGGTTGCATACTCATGCAAGATCGTCAGGTAATTGCCTATTCTTCACAACAATTACACCCACATGAGGAAAACTATCCCACACATGATCTAGAGCTTGCAACTGTAGTCCATGCACTTAAAACTTGGCGACATTACCTTCTCGGTAATTGTTGTGAGATCTTCACTGATCACCAAAGTTTGAAATATATCTTCACCCAACCGGATTTGAATCTCAGGCAAAGACGTTGGGTCGAGTTGATCTCGGATTACGACTTAGGAATAACTTACACCCCGGGAAAAGCCAATGTTATGGCTGATACACTAAGTCGTAAAACCTATTGTAGCAACCTAATGTTACATCAAGGTCAACCACTTCTCCATGAGGAATTTCGGAAGCTTAATCTTCACATTGTTCCTCAGGGATTCCTATCTACCTTGGTGGTGAAACCGACCCTTATGGATCAGATCATAACCGCCCAGCGGTATGACAAGGGAATATCTCAGATCAAGCAGAACATTGCTAGCGGAGCTGCTACATGTTTCTCTGTGAACGATCAAGGTGTTGTCTTCTTTGAGAACCGCCTGGTGGTTCCCAAGAAACAACAACTACGGCAACTGATCCTTAAGGAAGCTCATGAATCCCCTCTCACCATTCATCCCGGTTGTACTAAGATGCACTTGGTTGCCTATACAGTTCATAGACAAGTTAATGGATACTACTAAAAGACTCAAGATAAGTGTGAGTACCGAGGATGGCCCTCTCGTAGGATGACGAGGGAGGATCCTCGGTGGAGTATTGTGTTGGTGATTAGTGGACTCGTGTGCAAAAACTATTTTTACATGTGGTGTCTCGTAGGATAGCTTAGCCAAGAGTCAAAGCTGGCTTGCTGCAATAACTCCACCACCTTCTTGAGAATGAGCATGTATAGTAGGATCTGTTGTAAGTCTTGCTGAGTACCTTTGTACTCATGTTGATTTAATTACTGTTTTCAGACGACAACACCGCCCCCTCCGACGGGTTCTATGTAGACCTCGACGTCGATGAGTAACTTGCCACCCAGGTGGTGATTCTGGCCATGGAGGGCCCTATGTAGATAGACAGTCTTGGTCAAGCCTTCTTTCTTTCTAGTGTCTGTACTCAGACTTATTTGCTTCCGCATGTGCTTGTATGCTTGTATGACTTGAGTGTCGGGTCATGTGACCCCTACCTGTATGAACATGTTATGTATGGCTCTCCGGAGCCTTTAAATAAAGTACTTGAGTTGTAGAGTTTTGTTGTGATGCCATGTTGTATTTACACATATCGAGCATATTGTGTGTATGATTGAAATGCTTGGTATGTGTGGGATCCGACAATCTAGTTGTTTATCCTTGGCATCCTCTCTTATGGGGAAATGTAGTCTAGTGCCTCCATGAGCCATAGTAGTCCGCTACAGCCCGGTTCACCGGAGTCCTGCTAGCCCAGCACTACTGCTCAGGACACTTGACTGGCAGGCATGTGTTTCACTTCGTTCCTATGTCTGTCCCTTCGGGGAAATGTCACGCGGTGACATCCGGAGTCCTGCCTAGCCTGTTACAGCCCGGGTTCCCGGAGTCCTGTTAGCCCAGTGCTACAGCCCGGATTCACACGCTGATGACCGACATGGTCGATGTGATTCATGTATGCATGTCCCCATAGGTTAGTGCCGCTTTGAGTTCACGACTAGCCATGACGGCCCGAGTTCTCTGTCATATGGATGCTAGCGACACTATTATATACGTGAGCCAAAAGGCGCAAACGGTCCCGGGCCATGGTAAGGCGACACCCGTGGGGATACCGTGCGTGAGGCCGCAAAGTAATATGAGGTGTTACCGGCTAGATCGATGTGACTTGGAATCGGGGTCCTCACATATAAAATAACATATAAAACATCCAAGATTGATAATATAATAGCATGGAACAATAAAAAATTATAGATATGTTGGAGATGTATCAAGCGTCCCCAAGCTTAATTCCTGCTCGTCCTCGAGTAGGTAAATGATAAAAACAGAATTTTTGATGTGGAATGCTACCTAACATATTTATCCATGTAATTATCTTTATTGTGGCAAGAATATTCAGATCCGATAGATTCAATACAAAAGTTTAATATTGACATAATAATAATAATTCAAGCATACTAACAAAGTAATCATGTCTTCTCAAAATAACATGGCCAAAGAAATCTATCCCTATAAAATCATATAGTCTGGCTATGCTCTATCTTCACCACACAAAATATTTAAATCATGCACAACCCCGATGTCAAGCCAAGCAATTGTTTCATACTTTTCATGTTCTCAAATATTTTCAATCTTCACGCAATACATGAGCGTGAGCCATGGACATAGCACTATAGGTGGAATAGAATGGTGGCTGTGGAGAAGACAAAAAGGAGAAGATAGTCTCACATCAACTAGGCGTATCAACAGGCTATGGAGATGCCCATCAATAGATATCAATGTGAGTGAGTAGGGATTGCCATGCAATGGATGCACTAGAGCTATAAGTGTATGAAAGCTCAAAAAGAAACTAAGTGGGTGTGCATCCAACTCGCTTGCTCGTGAAGACCTAGGGAATTTTGAGGAAGCCCATCATTGGAATATACAAGCCAAGTTCTATAATGAAAGATTCCAACTAGTATATAAAAGTGACAACATAGGAGACTCTCTATCATGAAGATCATGGTGCTACTTTGAAGGATAGTAGCATTGCTCCTTCTCTCTTTTTCTCTTTTTTTGATTTTTGGGCCTTCTCTTTTTATGGCCTCTTTTTTCTTTTTCTTTTTTATTTTTTGTTCGGAGTCTCATCCCGACTTGTGCGGGAATCATAGTCTCCATCATCCTTTCCTCGCATGGGACAATGCTCTAATAATGATGACCATCACACTTTTATTTACTTAAAACTCAAGAATTACAACTCGATACTTAGAACAAAATATGACTCTATGTGAATGCCTCCGGCGGTGTACCGAGATGTGCAATGAATAAAGAGTGACATGTATGAAATAATTATGAAGGTGGCTTTGCCACAAATATGATGTCAACTACATGATCATGCAAAGCAATATGACAATGATGGAGCGTGTCATAATAAACGGATTGGTGAAAAGTTGCATGGCAATATATCTCGAAATGCCTATGAAAATGCCATAATAGATAGGTATGGTGGCTCTTTTGAGTAAGGTAAATGGTGGGTTTATGGTACCAGCGAAAGTTGCGTGGTACTAGAGAGGCTAGCAATAGTGGAAGGGTGAGAGTGCGTATAATCCATGGACTCAACATTAGTCATAATGAACTCACATACTTATTGCAAAAATCTATTGGTTATCGCAACTAAGTACTACGCACATGCTCCTATTGACACCGATTTTGGCCGAAGGGAATATAGTGCGATTAAAACAAATGAATTACTTTAAATGGTGAAAATGATAAAATACACCATTGAGTGTAAACGACCATGGTGAATTTCCATCGCTTAATACAAAACAGTGGGCACACAAAATAAATTAATAAAAGAGCTGATGTTTGGGAAATTTGCAAAGTGAATAAAAATCTCCATGAAAAATGTGTCCCGGCTAAAATCATACGTAATCTTCATACATGCATGCCACCACTTACAGCGGGTGCCAGATACCAACATAAAATCATAATGTTTCTGAAATATCGACCGTATGGTAACTGGAGTCCTTTTTCCACCGCCGATGAGAAATATCGATGCGACACATAAAAATATATATCGCGCAAACAAAATATATGTGCAATATTTGGAAATAAATAAATGATGCCTCTAATGGGGCATCGACACATACGTATTCAGTCAGGAAATATTTGGTCGACGCATATATTCATCTTATATATATGACATTGAACTTTGAATTGCATAGAAAATAATTAAGCATGCACACCCTCATTATAAACCTTAATGCATCATTAATAGCTGAGGGAGTCCTGGATTAGGGGGTCTCCGGACAGCCGGACTATATCCTTTGGCCGGACTGTTGGACTATGAAGATACAAGATTGAAGACTTCGTCCTGTGTCCGGATGGGACTTTCCTTGGCGTGGAAGGCAAGCTTGGCAATACGGATATGTAGATATCCTCCCTTGTAACCGACTCTGTGTAACCCTAGCCTCCTCTAGTGTCTATATAAACTGGCGGGTTTAGTCCGTAGTACAACAACAATCATATCATAGGCTAAATTCTAGGGTTTAGCCTCTACAATCTCGTGGTAGATCAACTCTTGTAATACTCATATCGTCAAGATCAATCAAGCAGGACGTAGGGTATTACCTCCATCGAGAGGGTCGGAACCTGGGTAAACATCGTGTCCCCCGCCTCCTGTTACCATCCGCCTTAGACGCACAGTTCGGGACCCCCTACCCGAGATCTGCCGGTTTTGACACCGACATTGGTGCTTTCATTGAGAGTTCCATTGTGCCGTCACCGTAAGGCTAGATGGCTCCTTCAATCATCGGTAACAATGCGGTCCAGGGTGAGGTTTTCCTCCCCGGACAGATCTTCGTATTCGGCGGCTTCGCACTACGGGGCCAACTCGCTTGGCCATCTGGAGCAGATCCAAAGCTACGCCAATGGCCATCAGGTCAGGTTCAGAAACTTAAACAACACTGCCAACATCCGCGGAGACTTAATCTTCGATAGATTCGAGCCCATGTCAGGTGCGCCGCACAATCACGACGAGCATGACGTAACTCTGCCGTCAGATAGTGTTCGGGAGATTGCATCTGCAACTACTCCGGCCCTCAATCCGGAGCAAAGTGCGCCACCCGAGGACGGGTGGATAGACCCCGCCATGGAGAGCGCACTCTCAGTGGCGATAGAGCCGAATACTGACTTCACCCCTTACGAGAGCCGTATTGCCGAACCACTAGATTCATCCCCGGCCACGGACTCTGATCCGCCTGCGTCCGTGCCTATCGAATCTGATTGGGCGCCGATCATGGAGTTCACCTCCGCGGATATCTTTTAGCACTCACCTTTCGGCAGCGTGCTAAATTCATTAAGGTCGCTCTCCTTGTCAGGAGAACCTTGGCCGAACTAAGTCCGGCTAGAATGGGATGCGGACGACGAAGAAATTCGCTGCCCACCCACAACCCAATTAGTAGCCACTGTCGACGATTTAATCGACATGCTCGATTTCGACTCCGAAGACATCGACGGCATGGACGACGATGCAGGAGAGGAAGAGGAGCCAGTGCCCACAGAGCGCTGGACAACCACTTCATCACATGACATATACATGGTGGATACACCTATAGAAGGCAATGGCGACAAGACAGCGGAGGATGACCCCTCCAAGAAGCAAACAAAGCATCGGTGTAGGCGCCGCCCCAAATCCCGCCGCGGAAACAATAGCGATAACAGCGCAAGAGAAAATAACACTCCAGTCGACTCCAAAGGAAACGACGACCACATTGACCTGGCGACAGAGCATGATGAAACTGCAAACGACGAACATAGTACGGATCCAATGTCCGAACACGGCGACGCCACGGATAAACCTCATCAACCCCCTCTGGGAGGAAATCAGTCCGGACGAAGATGCACACATCATCCTAGAAAGGCACTTGGAACAAGAGAACCTCCGCAGCAGGCTTATTGCCACAGCGAGGAGTCTGAAGAAGCAGAAGCAAAGGCTTAAGGCCGCACAAAATACGCTCAAAAGCAGGTGGAACAAAGTGCTCGACAACGAAGACAAGTATGGTGGAAGTTACCACACAAAGAGCTATCCAAAGCGCAAGCTATTACTTGAATTCGACGATGAGGCCTTAGAGCCCACACAGCCAAAAAATAAAACGGCCAACTGGCCGGATCAACCACCTTGTGACCGCGATAGAGCGGCTAACAAGGCCATACATAAGTCCACACACGATCTACGTGGGGACTTGCTCCAAAAGTCCAGTATGACCAGATTCATCTATGGATCTAGGAAGCATGCTCCGGCACAAAACCAAAACCGAATACTACAACCCTCCGAACGCCATGATACATCCAAATACAGGGGTGCCGCAAACCCCCCATGTTTCACCGATGAGGTGCTTGACCACGAATTTGTAGAAGGATTCAAACCAATGAACATAGAGGCGTACGACGGGACAACAGACCCTGGGGTCTGGATTGAGGACTTTATCCTCCATATCCATATGGCTCGCGGAGACGATCTCCACGCCATCAAGTACTTGCCCCTCAAGCTCAAAGGACCAGCTCGGCACTGGCTGAAAAGCCTCCCCAAAAACTCAATTGGAAGTTGGGAGGAGCTCGAGGATGCTTTTCGGGCTAATTTTCAAGGGACCTATGTCTGACCTCCGGATGTAGACGATTTAAGTCGTATAATTCAACAGCCTGGAGAGTCAGCCAGAAAGCTTTGGAACAGGTTTCTCACTAAGAAGAACCAAATTGTCGACTGTCCGGATGTCGAAGCCTTAACAGCTTTCAAGCACAGCGTCCGAGACGAATGGCTCGCCAGACACCTCGGCCAAGAAAAACCAAGAACAATGGGAGCCCTGACAAGTCTCATGACCCGCTTTTGCGTGGGCGAAGATAGCTGGTTAGCCCGCAGTAGCACCAGCGACCCAAGCGCATCCGAAGTCAGGGATGGCAATGAAAAACCACGACGCAGTAAAAGCAAGCGTCAAAATCAAGAATACAACCCAGATAATACGGCGGTAAACGCCGGATTCAGGGGCTCTCGACCAGGTCAACGGAAAAAGCCTTTCAAAGGCAGCAGAGATGGACCGTCCAGCCTAAACAAGATTCTAGACAAACTATGTCAGATTCATCGCACCCCCGATAAACCTGCAAATCACACCCACAGAGAATGTTGGGTCTTCAAGCAGGCCGGTAAGCTAAACGCCGAACACAAGGGGAGGGAGACACCAAGCGAAGACGACGACGAACCTCGCCAGCAAAGCACTGGAGAACAAAAAAAAATCTCACTAGAGGTTAAAACAGTAAACATGATCCATGTGACGAAGAGCAGAAGCAAACATGCACGCCGAGACATACGCGCTGTAGAGCCCGTCACCCCTAAGTTCAACCCCTGGTTGGCCTGCCCGATCACTTTTGATCACAGGGATCACCCGACAAGCATCCAGCATGATGGATTGGTTGTCTTGGTGTTAGACCCAATAATAAACGGATACCATCTCACACGAGTCCTTATGGACGGCGGCAGTGGTCTAAATCTGATATATCAGGACAAAGTCTGCAAAATGGGGATAGACCCGACGAAAATCAGCCACAGTAATACTACCTTCAAGGGAGTAATACCAGGCCCAGAGGCCCGCTCCACGGGCTCTCTAATACGGAGGTTGTATTTGGTTCACCCGACAACTACCGAAGTGAGAAGTTAGACTTTGACATTGCTCCATTACGAAGCGGCTATCAAGCACTACTCAGAAGAATAGCCTTCGCCCGTTTTAATGCGGTACCACATTACGCTTCTCTTAATCTTAAGATGTCTGGTCCATGTGGCACCAGCTCAGTTAGTGGAAATATTGAGTGTTCTCTATGCGCGGAAGAACATGCGGCGGCTTTAACAGCCGAGCACTAGACGGCCTCACCAACCAGAATAAATGACAGGTCGTCAAGACTGCGGACATGGTCAGACGAGTCCGGCACATCAGTAGATATACCTGAGATTGGTTTGATGGTTAAACCCTCACAGACGATACCAGGGGCTTCCCGCGTGTAATCAGGGCTAGTTCGGCTCAACTTGACTTATCTTGAATTTTAATGTTTAACCAATTTTTTGGCACGACAAGTTTCACCTAAGTTCTTCTCTTTTACAGATGACAATCATGCTACACCCGTCCAGGACACGGCACAACGAAGAAACAGGCGCAGACATTCAGCAGGGACCCGCTCAAAGGTTTCTTTTCAGATTAAGACCCTGCGTAAACCTTTTTTACTCTCTCTTGTTGTTCACATCCTCCGTATACTCAATACAACGGAGAAGGATGCTGACGTTATTGGCATTTCACCACATTAGAATATTGCACGCACCTGGACACTCGGGGTTTATTATTAAGGGCATTGTTCAGCCCAGCATATGTTATAAAGACCGAATACCTTCGGGAGTGTTGGGCGTCGCGAGTTTGGCCTTATATGCATCATCTCCGAATCATGTCTTTGGTCAAATGTTGGGTTTTCCCGGCTCCCGTGTTTTGCTACCTTACGTTCCACTCTATCGGCTAAGGCGGCACCGGGAGAACTACTACGATTGTGCCCTGGTTCATCCGGATGAGCACCTCAGTAGAGAAGCCGAAAACTGACTGTCATGATAAAGCGCGAGACTGGTCAACCACTCGATGACTTAGCGGAATCTTTGGGATTCCTCCGCATTAACGAAGGGCCGTTCCCCGGTCATGTACGTACGCGCACCGTATTCGAGCAAGCGTGGAGGTACCAGGGGCTATATAGTAGTCCCACCGTCAAACTCCTATGGCTAAGTGAAAGTGTTAAAGCAACATAGTCCGATTTCCTCGTTCGCTATGCTACCATCTCCTTAATGGACCAAGACGTTGGATCAAGTGTGAATACGCGTTTTTTGCGAACACCCCCACATTATATGCATGGGGGTTGAAGCCGACGACTGCAAACTTTCAGGTTATATACATATATACGTAAAAGGCCACACAGGAGGCATCATAATACTTTCAGGCAAAAGTATAAACACAGCCTTTACAATTCAATAAAACATTGTTTTTCACAATGGGAATACATGTCACTAGAACATAATATTCTTCGAGCACTGAGCCTCAATTGAACGAGCGCCTTCAAGGACTTCTTCAAAGTAGCGCTCGGCAGATACTCGGCCCATGGCCGAACTCTGGGTTGCAATAATGGTGCCTCCATCTCTGCCAAGTATGTCCTGACACGGGCAAGTGCCATCCGTGCACCCTCTATGCACGCCGACCTCTTCATAGCATCGATGTGCGGCACAGCACCAAGGAATTGTTGCACTAAACTAAAATAACTATTCGGCCTTGGCCCTTCCGGCCACAGATGATCCACAACAAACCTCATGGCAAGTCCGGACAACCTATGGAGCTCGGCCCACTCGGCCATATGCTCATTCAATAGCAGCGGACGCACTGGAACATTGACCTTTGACTAGAACAACTTTTCCACTTCACAATCTTTTTGATCCTTGAAGTACTCGGCCGCGTCAGCAGAACTTGCTGCCAAATCCACGTATGCGTCTACAAAACTCCATAGTTGATCAAGAGGGGCATACTTTGGATATCCGAACTTCGTCCGCAACAAAAAGGGCTTCCCAGCCGCGATATCTCCAGCTTGACGCAACTCCTCCTTCGTCGCTCTGACTTTGGAGCGGGCTTCCTTGGTTGCTACCATGGCTTTCTCCAGGTCTGTCGCCTTCGCTCGTCTTGCTTTTTCAAGAAGCTGGTAACGGTCGGCGGCATCTTTCAACTCAAAGGCCATCTTGGCCATTTTTTCCTTGCTTTGGCAATGCGCAGCCTGTTCGGCCCTCAGCTCTTCGATCGTCTTTAGCGCGGCCGCATCACTATTCATGGCTTGTTTCTTGGCTCTTGAAAGTTCCGCCCAAAGGGTCTCCATGGCGGGAGCTCCATCTGCAGTCACAACATATTAAAGATACTGGCATCATGCTCCTCTTACTATGTGTTGATCACCAAAGAAATCACATACCCTGTGCCTCGTCGAGCCGCTTCTTGACAGGCACGAAGTCGGCATCTGCCGCATCAAATTGCCGCTTTAGCTCGGCAACCTCATCAGTCGGCTAGTCACCGGACCTTCAGCCACCTGCACATGAAGGCAGCCTGATTATTACCTGGGACTATGATCCTCTGTTTGCCGCCGTTCTTGACTACAACCAGAGTCTCAGGGGCTACTATCTGCAGAGGGCACACCTAAAGTGTGTGGTACTGTCAAAAACATACAATATTTCACGTACCTCGAAGCCTTTCAGCAGACTCATAAAAGCTCCATGCAACCCGCTTTCGGCGAATGATATCCTCTCAATCACCATACCCATTAGCGTATGATGCGCTTCTGAGATGGCCGCTTGCTCCAGAATATCCTTCAGTGCACCCGATCACACACCGGACGGTTCCGGACTCTTTCTGTTGCTCTCTTTAGGAGCCGAATACTGAGGACTTTGGGTGGCTAAAGGATTACCCTCTAGCCTTGGCAGTTCAGGAGAAACCCTCTGCGACGACACTTCAGGGTTGCCCGCCTCATAAGGCGGGGTGGCAGGGGGAGGTGTTTCGCTATCCATCATCTCCATAAGAAGATCCCCCAAAGACGAACTCTGTCGAGAAGAGCAACGATCCGAACTACAAGATATATGCTTCGGTTATTGCCTTCAGAAGTAATGTAGGATTTTTTACTATTAAGTACTTTTTGTGTACTTACAGCTCAGTAGAGGGTTGATCCCCTTGCGAGCGCTCCGCGGCAAGAGTACCCTCCGAGGAAGGACCCTCTGGCGAATATTTCTTCCCCCGTTTGGAAACCTTTCTTTCCGGGTCTTCAGAGGTGGTCCTCTTCCTTCCTTGGGGAGAGGGAATTTCATATTCTTCTCCCTGGTTATCCTCCTTCACGGAGGCGCTAATTCCCCTGGTTTGGATGACTAACGAGTGAGGCCTGCTTTCAGCCTCTTTATTCCCCCCTTTATCTTCCCCTGAGGGCGCCTGATAAGGCGCCGGCTCGAGCATTCTGGCTAGTACTGGGTTTGCTGAGCCTTTGGGAAGGGGGGCCGAACACCTAATCATCTTCGCCTTTGTTACCCAGTCCTGGTCAACGAGCGACTTTTCAGAATGATGTTATGATAAGTAAAAAGATAGTGTGTTCAGTCACGGGATTACTTACTTGGGTATCTGGGTGATTACAGCTCAGACCGCATCCTCGGTGGTGTCCGGACACTTTATTTCTGGTCCAAAGAATAATTTGTACATCTCTTCGAGTGTCATGCCGAGGAAGTGTTGAATAGTTCGTGGTCCTTCCGGGTTGAACTCCCACATACGGAGGGGTAGACGTTTGCAAGGAGGGACTCGACGAACTAGCATGACTTGCATTACCGTGACCAGGCTGACATCTCTCTTGAGGAGATCTCGGATGCGACTCTGCAATATCGGCACATCATTTACTGGCCCCCAGTCCAGCCCCTTGTTGATCGATGATGTCAGTTGTGGTGGGGGGGCCGAGCGAAAGGCAGGGGTGGCTACCCACTTGGTACTCCGGGGAGCTGTGATATAAAACCACTCCCGTTGCCATAAACTGGACACCTCCGGGAAGGAACCCTCTGGCCATGGAGCATCAGCGATTTTGCTTATTACGGCACCTCCACACTCTGCGTGTCGCCCCTCGATCATCTTCGGCTTCACACTGAAAGTCTTGAGCCACAGGCCGATGTGTGGGGTAATGCGGAGGAAGGCCTCACATACGACGATGAACGACGAGATGTGAAGGAGGGAATCCGGGGCCAGGTCATGGAAATCCAGCCCATAATAAAACATGAGCCCCCTAACAAATGGATCCAGAGCAAAACCTAGCCCTCGAAGGAAGTGAGATATGAATACAATGCTCTCTCTGGGTTCGGGAGTGGGAATGACCTGCCCTCGAGCAGGCAGCTTGTACCAGATTTCGCCGGTCAAATACCTAGCCTCTCTTAGCTTATTGATATCTTCCTCTGTGACAGAGGAAGGCATCCACCAACCTTGAAGGTTGGATCCGGACATGGTTGAAGGTCCGAAGCGCCTGATCTGAGCCTTGGGTGTTGGAACTCGAGGCGGGGCAAGGATTCAATTGAGTACAAGAAGGAAAAAAGGTGTCGGGGGGTGCTGATTCCACCAACACCTATGGGGACAGGGTGATAGGTCCATGACTATACCAAATACCAGTGTAGTTGTCGATCCTATTGTTGTCGAGGTTGTGCCAAAATATGCAGCTTATACACCAACGTATTTGTCCATTACTTACAATGATGCAGAAGATTTACTACCAAGTACTACAGACCATGTTACTATTTTGCAATGTTTAGGCGTGAGAAAGACCATGAACCATGCACTAGGTATGCAAAACATGTCTAACAATGCATGCATTCGTACTGATGACCAAGCAGGCGTTGATATGCGAGCAGATATAAAACAAGTTCAGCTGCCACCAATTTTCGGTTGGAGTCCAGATGGTGTTCACTTTGAATATTTATCTATATTGTCATGGACACCGGAACAGGACCAGTTCGTGTATGGGAAGGAGTCCAATAAAGCTACAGTTCAAGCTCACCTATCCAATCTTGCATGCTATGTAAGGATTAAAACTACTAGGAGTAGATCCTTTCTGTTTTTATTTCTGCCACGCAAGGAAAAGATCAACAAAAAGACTACATGTATTTGGGAGTTTTTAAGCCTAAGAGATGTCGGGTGGGGCCCTCCTGATTGCACAAGTCGGGAGCGCTTGTACCAAAATTACTAGGCCAAGTATCTTTAATGAGAGTCCAGATTTGTTTAGGAGTTACTTTATTTTTCTTTTGTGCGTGTACGAGGTCAAGGTTTGGTCGGCTACTATATAAAGCCATGATACGAGGCATTGTACGGCAGGTTATTGTTTTATGAAATAGACACGATGTGTTTTTCAGGGTAGACACCCGTATCAAGTTTTGGAGGGATCTTTAGAAAACCTCTGTGTTGCGATTTCTTTGTAGAAATTGTTTTTGCGCGTGAGTATCATCGTCAAGATTGATTTTCTCGTGCTGGGCCGTAAGGTTCAAACCCTCTATTTCGTGCATATCGCGTGCGCGAGCGAGAGGTTGCTACTGCTGGTGGTGGAGTGTTTTGAAAGGTCGGGCCGCAACAACGGATCGGACCTCACATTGAGTTTCGGTCTACATCAGGTGGTATTCAGAGCAACAGGTTGTTCACGACACTATGGAGAAGATGGCAAGGGCATCGTCATTCAGTAAGTTAAGCTATGGATTTTAGTTGGAGGAGAAAGGCCGCTGGGCCGGGCTTTTTCACACTCGGGTGGTGGTGAGAGAGAGATCATGTGCCATGACGATCGATCACATGAATTTGATCAACGCTGCAAGCATCGAGGTGGTGGAGAAGCTGAAGCTATCAATGACACCACATCCACAACCATACTGTTTTCATTGGGGTCATGAAGAGCTCACTGTCACACACCAAACCAAGGTACCGTTTTTGTTAGGATTTTTTTTTTCCGATGTTTTGTGCGACGTGATTCCGGTCTCCTTGGTGTCATGTCATCTGTTGTTGGGAGAGCCGTGGTACAAGGAGCACCATGCTACATATGACCATGTTGCAAATATGTATCACGTCAAGCGGGATAAGAAGTTTGACCTTGTGTCCATGGACGAGGATCGTTTTATTTCTTGGAGGAAAGATCATCTTGAGAAGATAAAAGAGCAAAAAGAAGAAGAAAAGAAGAAGGTTGAAGCTACTGGAATTTGTACGGCCGTCGTTCAGTCCGTAGATAAAAGTATTGCTGAAAAGACTGATTTGAAACCGAGGACGGTTTCGTTTCAAGGAGGAGAGGATGATAGGTCCCTGACTATACCAAATACCAGTGTAGTTGTCGATCCTATTGTTGTCGAGGTTGTGCCAAAATATGCAGCTTATACACCAACGTATTTGTCCATTACTTACAATGATGCAGAAGATTTACTACCAAGTACTACAGACCATGTTACTGTTTTGCAATGTTTAGGCGTGAGAAAGACCATGAACCATGCACTAGGTATGCAAAACATGTCTAACAATGCATGCATTCGTACTGATGACCAAGCAGTCGTTGATATGCGAGCAGATATAAAACAAGTTCAGCTGCCACCAATTTTCGGTTGGAGTCCAGATGGTGTTCACTTTGAATATTTATCTATATTGTCATGGACACCGGAACAGGACCAGTTCGTGAATGGGAAGGAGTCCAATAAAGCTACAGGTCAAGCTCACCTATCCAATCTTGCATGCTACGTAAGGATTAAAACTACTAGGAGTAGATCCTTTCTGTTTTTATTTCTGCCACGCAAGGAAAAGATCAACAAAAAGACTACATGTATTTGGGAGTTTTTAAGCCTAAGAGATGTCGGGTGGGGCCCTCCTGATTGCACAAGTCGGGAGCGCTTGTACCAAAATTACTAGGCCAAGTATCTTTAATGAGAGTCCAGATTTGTTTAGGAGTTACTTTATTTTTCTTTTGTGCGTGTACGAGGTCAAGGTTTGGTCGGCTACTATATAAAGCCATGATACGAGGCATTGTACGGCAGGTTATTGTTTTATGAAATAGACACAATGTGTTTTTCAGGGTAGACACCCGTATCAAGTTTTGGAGGGATCTTTAGAAAACCTCTATGTTGCGATTTCTTTGTAGAAATTGTTTTTGCGCGTGAGTATCATCGTCAAGATTGTTTTTCTCGTGCTGGGCCGTAAGGTTCAAACCCTCTATTTCGTGCATATCGCGTGCGCGAGAGAGAGGTTGCTACTGCTGGTGGTGGAGTGTTTTGAAAGGTCGGGCCGCAACAACGGATCGGACCTCACATTGAGTTTCGGTCTACATCACAGGGCCCCTTTCGGTTCGGTGGGAGGCGGAGAGCGCACAAAGAGCGGATCGAGGTGGTGCACGCGGGCGATTTTACCCAGCTTCGGGCCGCACGGATGCGTAAAACCCTACTGCTGCTTGTTTGTGTGTATTGAATCTTTGCTCAGGAGCGATCGACGCTACCAGACTGAGCGTGGGAGTGTTTCTGGTGTCTCCAATGAGCCGAACTGGCCGAACCTCCTCTACGTTGCGCCTGGGCCTCCTTTTATACTTTCAAGGGGTCACCGACAGGTGGCAACGTAGACTAGAAGGGTAAAAATGGAAAAGGATGCGGTAGGTGCAGCTACCGCTACTGTGGATACAGTGCGCCCTACCTAACTCTGACGGCAGGGGACAAGGGCATTAAATGGCTGTCTGAGTCTCCTAAACAGTACAAAAGGTGACCGTTAGGAGCGCCACCGTTTGCCATGATGGGCTTCTCTTCATCTCCGCTTGCCACCACGTACCCCTAGCTGCACGGCCTCCTGCCACGTGTGCTTGGGAGAGTCCCAGAGCGACACGTTAGCAGGTGTGCTGGAGCGCGGGCACGAAGTGGGGGTTTCCCGCGGCAAGCTCCTTGCCACGGCCGTCGTCTTGTCGCGTCCGGAAGCTTGTCGCTCGCCGGATCTTGCCGGGACGCAGGGCGCGTCGCGGCAAGCTTTCTTGGTATGCCTTGAGTGGCCTTCCCGGCAAGCTCCTCTTGCCGGGGTCTTGTCTCTTCCCGGCAAGATCCTCTCGCCGGGGCCTTGGTTGGCCTTCCCGGCAAGCTCCTCTTGCCGGGGCCTTGGTTGGTCTTCCCGGCAAGCTCCTCTTGCCGGGGCCTTGGTTTGAGTACTTTGTTCTTGAATGGTCTTCAAGGGATCCACGGAGGGTCTTGGCGGTCACCGCGGCAAGCCTTGCCGCGGGGTGCTGCAACTGCCCGTGCACGAGTTCGGGATACTAGGGTACCCCTACTCTAGTACACCGACAGGAGCCCCCGGGCCTGGGCCATACACGGTGCCGAGCGCTGTTGGGCCAGGCCCAAAACAGTGCACGGGCACGCGCGGCCTAGGTCACGCCGAATATAACTCCGCTCCCACCGCGCACGCCCAAAACGGCACGCGTCAAACGCGGCGTCGTGGGAGAGATCGTGGGAGGTTGTTCATTTGGAAGGCCGAAACGTCCGCCCCGTCCCTCTTTATAAGCAGGGGAAACGGGGGCATTTCCTCCATCTTCGCCATTTGCTGCTGCAATCTCAGAAACCTCCGCCGCCCTCTTCCGCTTCCAAAGTCGAAAGAGAGCAGCGCTCCGCTCCCGTTGCCGTCGCCACCACCAGCACCGTCGATCTCCCCCACCGCCTCTGCCATGCCTCCGAAGCCCGGGAAGGGGAAGGCCACGAAGGCCGCGGCCGCGAAAGCTGTGAAGTCGACCGAAGCGCAGCGGCTTGAGGCGCTGCTGAAGGAGCGGGCCACTTTCCCCCCCGAGCTCTCCGCGGAGGAGCTGAGGGAGTGGTATTATCTCTTCTGGTCGACGGAGACGCGGGCGCATCCGCGCACGAAGGTACTCTCCGCCGTCGCCTCGCAAGCAGCTCCAGTTGGCGGATATCCTTTCTTTGCCGTGTTCTTCTACTGCGGGCTCTGCCCGCCATTCTCTGATTTCTTCTGTGATATCATGAACACCTACGGGCTCCACCTCCTTGATTTTACCCCCAACGCCGTTCTGACCATGGCAGTTTTCGCCCATCTATGCGAAAACTTTGTCGGAGTCCACCCCAACGTAGCTCTCTTCCGCCATTTCTTTATGCCTCGTGTTGAGAGAGGGGAACCTCTTGCCGGCGGGATCGCCTGGATCTCGCGGGCCGGCAAGAAGGAGACCTATCTGGAGGGGGAGCTCCGCAGCAAGTGGGACGAGTGGAGAGCCGATTGGTGCTGGGTTGTAGAAGAGAGCCCGCAGCCGTTCACCGCCCTGCGCCAAGCCCCAGCAGTGCGCGGCAATGACTGGAGCGCTCTGTCCGTGGACGACGACAAGCTGACGATCACCACCACTCGGATCTTGCGTCTCAGGCTTGCCGGGCTGACTGTAGGAGCTGTCGGCGCAGATTTCCTTCGCCGGCGCATCGCCCCTCTGCAGGCGAGGGGGAGACCTGCCTGGGAATTTGGAGGCCCGGCAGATATCATGAGGTTGCGCCCAGGCCTCAACTTCAACTTCACCGTCATAGAGTTGGACGGGATACTCAAGGAGATATTCAAGCACGACCCACAGCATCCCGAGTGGTTCAGGTTGCCGGCAGGCGTCGTTCCTCTATGCAACAACTCCTCGCGCGACCGCATCTGCGCAATGATGCCGTTGTGTGACTCGCACAGGATCGCTCCAACTTGGCAAGAGCCCGCCGGCGACGTCGTGCAGCAGTTCTTTGACAGCCTAGTGGAGGTGGCGGTCAATGCTGACGAGAAGAAACTCCTCACTCGCGACACCACTGAGCAAGAGATGGAGCGCATCGCCACCAGGGCGGAAGAGGCGGCGGCAGCCGCGGCCGCTGGTGAATTTGGGTTCACCGTGGAGGAAGCGGACGCGGCGTTGGCGATGAGTATTGCCAAACGGGAGCAGCCCGAAGAGGAAGAAAAGCTCGCTGCGCCCGACGCCGAGTCAAACGAACCCGCCGAGGGTGCAAGCGGCCCGCCATCTCCGAGGAGCTTGCCGCGAGCAGGGCCCGCAGCGCAGCCAAGAAGGCGCCTCCACAGGGTTGGCGACGTAGCAGGGCGGCAAGTGGGCCAACAGCCACAGCGTCGCGCGACGCGCTCTACCGTGGCAAGTACGGTTGCCGTGGGAGCGCCTCTTGCCGCAGCGACAACTGAAGCGGGGTCGTCTCGGGCTGGCGCCGTAGCCCCCGCCAAGCGGCCAAGGGATCCCACCCCTCCACCTCGTCGTGCCGGAGGTGGGCCGAACTTCGACCTCTCCGCGCTCAGCTTCGACGAGGAGGAGGAAGAAGAGTAAGATTCCCTTGTTGTTCTTGTAGTTCTTCAACTTGCTGGTGTTATCTTGCATCTGATCTGACCCATCCTGGACTCTCCCTTTTCAGGACTCTGGCCCAGAGGGCGGCGAAGAGGGCCAAGGCTCAGGTGGTGGTCATCGAGGACGAGCCCACTGCGACGACAAGAGGTGCGCCCGAGACCACCTTGCTGGATCCGGCCATCACTTCGCAGAGCAGCCCCCAGTGCAGCCCCCAGCGTGAGCATATGGTTTACTTTCTGCTTCTGGGTGCGCGTGGTTGCTCTTTTCCTTTGTTGACATCTGATCACTGGTTTGTTTGTGCAGGGCAGAACAGCTTGATCAGGAGGGCGTGGTGATCTCCTCCGACTCGTCGTCTGCTTCGACTACGCCGCCAAGGGCGGACTCCCTGGCAAGGGAGCGTCCTCCGGTAAGGGAGGAGCCTCCGGCAAGGGAGGAGTCTCCGGCAAGGGATAACGCTAACGATCCGCCGGTGGTGGAGGTCACGACGGCAGATCCTAGCACAGGTAGCCCTTCTTGCCCGAAACTTTCCTTGTAGTCTTCTGCTGATTTCTCTTCTCGAACACTTGTTTGATTTCTCCTTCTTCTTTGGTCGTCAGACCCACCCTCCACGGATCCGATGGAGACCGAGGTGGGCGGCGAGGAAGACGCGCGCGGCAATACTGATGATGCCGCGGCCACCGAAGAAGGAGCCGGCGCTGACGTGCCCGCCGGCGAAGAGGCCGCCAAGACTGCTGCCGAAGAAGCTGGCGGGGGATCCGGCGATCGCACTGACGGCCCCGAGGCCGCAGGAGCGTCGGGCGCTGCACCGACCGCCGATCCCTCCACCGCTGCCGTAGCGTCAGGCTCCGAGGAGCCCCAGTCCGGCGCCTATCTGAAGGTTGGCGAGGGCATCTTCATCAAGCTCCCCTGGACGTCGAGCTCCAGGGCGCCGGTGGAAGGAGAAGCTCTGGATGGGGAGGTGCTTGCCTCCGCCGGGTTGTCGATCGTCGACGCGCCGGGAAGCAGCAGCGGCGAGCCTGAGGAGGAGCGTTTGCTACGGAGGCTGCTGGCGCTCTACCGCGCCCGCCAGGTCAAGTTGGAGTCCCGGGAAGCGCTTGTCGCGAGGGCGAGCGTGGACATAGAGAAGCGCGCGGAGGAGCTCCGGGGTCTTCGCCAAGAAACTCTCCGGGCCTTGGCAGAGGAGCGGGAGCAGCTTGCTGAGGAGCGGAAGGCCTTCCTCCTCGAGAAAGCTGAGGCCGAAGAGCAGCAGCGGCTCACTGGCGAGAAGCTGTACGCGCGAGAAGGCGAGCTGACTCAGCGGAAAGTGAACCTCGACAGCCACGAAGAGGAGCTTGCCGCGCGCGAACGGGCACTTGGCGGGACGCTTCAAGAGGCAAAGGATACGGCTGCGGCTGCCGAGGCTGCCAAGAAAGAATTGGAATTAAAGGTGGCGCAGCTAGAAGCTGATCTGAAGGTTGGTGGCAAAGAGCTTGCCGCGCTCAAGCTAGAGCGCGAGAAGGACGCCCTTGCCCACGGTGAGTTGCAGGGCCAACTCTCCAAGAAGGGCAAAGAGCTGCGTGCCGCCAAGGATTCCAACGCCGATCTGGAGCTGAAGCTGGCCACCTTGACGGAGACGTTGGACAGCGCTAGGAAACGGGAGGCAGACTTGAAGAAAGACATCAAGGCCAATGATGCGCTGCTGGCGAGGGCCGCCGAAACCCAGAATCTCCTCAGAGATACCGTGGAGCTCTGGACGGAGGGCCTTGTGAATATTGCTGCAGTCATCGAAGAGGAGCTGGTGCATTTGGGGGTGGAAGGCTTCGGGTACTCCTCCGACGAGAACCTCCAACCCAGCGCCAAGCTCACTCTGTTCTTCAAAGGCGTGGCGGCGGCGCTCCAGCAACTCTGGGAACGGATCCCAAAGCAGTTGGCCGACGAGTCACGCTCGATTTGTGCCGGAGTTCTGGAGAAGGTGCTGGTGAAGGTGGCCTTCCGCAATCCGGGCCTCAACCTCACCAACGTCCTCAAGAAGCTGCCGGCGGACGCTGATCTCGACGCACTTAAGGCCCTCGTCGCACCCATTGTGGACAGGGTGAATGAGGTCAAAAGGGTCGACGGCGGCCGCGTAGATTAGGCCGTCCGTTTCCTTCTTTCCTTGTCGCTGCCAGCCATGTCATGGGAACACTTTATTAGAGGCGCGACAAGTTGTTTTCGTAATATAACTCTATCTTAGGCAAAAAATTGATGTGTTACTTCCTTTACTCGACTCTTGGCTTTGTATGGTCCTACCCTACGCTTTCTAGGGAAACTTGCCGGTGCAGGTACCCTTGCCGCGAGCGCCGAGTGTGGAACTTCAGCAGCCTGCTGGCGGGATCGCTACCAACAAGCAACCTTGTCGCAACTAGTTGCAGCTCACTTAAGTTGTTGAGCGGACTCGAAACAAAGTAATGGCGCTAGCGGCTCACTTAAGTTGCTGAGCGGACTCGAAGCAAAGTAAGGGCGCTAGCAGCTCACCTAAGTTGTTGAGCGGGCTCGAAACAAAATAAAGGCGCAACTAGCTATGAGTTGGTTCCTCCGCGCACAGGTTTTCCATACAAAGCACGGTCATTCAAGGAAAATAACTCGAAAACGACAAAAAAACTGATTGCTCAAGCTTTAGCAACTTAGCTTTTCTGTCGTCTGCTTCCCGGCAAGGAGAAACTTTCTTGAACGGCCTGGTCCACACCATTATCTTCTCCTTCCCTCCCTGGTAAATCTTGTGGGCGAGGGAACCTTCCTTCTTTTTGAGAAAGAAACAAAGAAATAAAGTAATGATATGGAGCCTCGGGCTCATTATTGCCTACCGGGGTCTAGTGCTGCACAAAGTGTCAGATAATATATGCGAAAAAGGATTATAGCATAAAAGAAAGCTGACAAGATGTGCGGGGCACATGAACTTTACTAGTGCACGGGGTCTGCGCCCGGCTCTGTACAAAGGATTACATGCAACAGCGGCAAGACTTGTACAGAAAGGTGGTTGCCGGACAGGGTCCGACAACCGCGCCTTATGGGTAAAACTTACGAAGATGCTCGATGTTCCAGGAGTTGCTCATCGGAATGCCATCTTCGGTCTCAAGGCGGACAGCGCCGGGCCTAGTGACTCGTTTCACCCGATAAGGGCCTTCCCACTTCGGCGTCAACTTGTTGGAATTCTTGGCCGACTGAACGCGCCGAAGAACAAGGTCGCCTTCCTCGAGACTCCTGGCATTGACTCTGCGGCTATGGTAGCGGCGCAGAGCTTGCTGGTAGCGAGCGGCTCGCACAGCAGCCTGGAGACGGTCTTCCTCAAGGAGCAGCGCGTCATCTTGCCGCAGCTGCTCTTGCTCGATCTCATCATAAGCAAGCACTCGAGGTGACCCGTATACGAGTTCCGTGGGGAGAACTGCCTCCGCTCCATAGACTAGAGCAAAGGGTGTCTGGCCAGTGGCTCGATTTGGCGTCGTCCTGATCGACCAAAGAACCACCGGCAGCTCCTCGATCCAGTTTCTTCCGCACTTGTGCAGCCTGTCGAAAGTTCTGGTCTTGAGGCCTCGCAACACTTTAGCGTTTGCCCTCTCCGCTTGACCGTTGCTTCTCGGATGAGCAACATAAGCGAAGCAGACCTTGGCGCCAAGATCTTGGACGTACTGCATGAAGGTGCGGCTCGTAAACTCTATGCCGTTGTCGGTGATGATCCTGTTAGGGATCCCGAAACGGCAAACAATCGACCTGAAGAACTTGACTGCTGACTGTGCTGTCACCTTCCTCACTGGTTCCACTTCCATCCACTTTGTGAACTTGTCGATTGCAACGTACAAGAACTCAAAGCCCCCGACAGCTCGGGGGGGGGGGGGCGAGGATGTCGAGCCCCCAGACCGAAAATGGCCAGGATAAAGGGATCGTCTGGAGAGCTTGAGCTGGCTAGTGTATCTGTTTGGAATGGAACTGGCACGCTTCACACTTGGTTACTTGTGCAGTTGCATCCTGGAGGGCTGTCGGCCAGAAGAAGCCTTGTCGGAATGCTTTTCCGACAAGTGCTCTTGCGCCAATGTGGTGACCACATATGCCTCCATGTATCTCTGCCAACAGCTGTTGTCCATCTTCCCGGCGAATGCACTTCAATTTCACACCGTTGAGTCTTATTCTGTACAGTGTGCTGTCAACAAACTTGTACATACTTGACTGCCGGGCTACTTTTTCAGCTTCTTCTTGCTCTTCGGGAAGCTCTCCTGTCTGAAGGAAACGGACAATTTGCTGCGCCCATGCTGGAGCTTGCGGCTCGACAACAAGGACTAAAGGCATATCTGTTGCTGCGGGAACATCCGCTTCTACGGCAAGAACCTGCGGCTCTGCCGGAGCGTGATATTCCCCGGCAAGCTTGCCGGAGCAGAACTTGCCGGGAGCGTTTGCTTCGACGGAACAAACCATAAGGTTTGCCGGAGCAGACTGCCCCTCAGCATCCTTGGTGTTGATCTTGGGGACTTTCTTGGCGGCGGCTTCGGGGAGCTCTGCCGGAAAGTAGTCACCGGAAACCAACTTCCTCTTTTTGCTTGGTCCAGTTGATGGTGTCACGGATGGTTGAGTCAGCTTGAGCACAAAAATCCCTGGTTCCACAGGTATCTTTAGTGCCGCGCACTTTGATAGGCCGTCAGCAATATCGTTCTGAGCTCGTGGAACGTGTTCCATTTGCAGGCCGTCAAAGTGTGCTTCTAGCTTTCTCACTTCATCAACATAAGCTTCCATCAATGGACTCTGGTAGTTCTTGTTCACTTGGCGGACGACAAGCTGTGAGTCACCCCTGATAATGAGCTTCTTGATCCCAAGGTCGGCTGCGATTCTGAGACCGGCAAGCAATCCTTCATACTCTGCAGTATTGTTGGTGGCTTGCTCTTTGGGAAAGTGCATCTGGACTACGTACTTGAGGTGCTCTTCGGTGGGTGCGATAAGCAGCACGCCAGCACCGGCGCCTTGCAGCGAGAAGGCACCATCAAAGTACATCAGCCACTCTTTGCTTGACTCCTTGACGGGGATGCTTGTCTCTGGAATTTCTTCATCTGGAGTTGGCGTCCACTCTGCTATGAATTCTGCCAATGCCCTGCTTTGGATTGTTGCAATGCTCTCAAACTTGAGGCCAAAGCTTGACAGTTCCAAAGCCCACTCGACAATCCTGCCTGTTGCTTCTGGATTCTACAGTATCCTCTTCAGCGGAAAGCGAGTGAAGACTGTGATCTCGTGTGCCTGGAAGTAATGGCGCAGCTTTCTCGAGGCCATGAGAAGGCCGAAAAGCAATTTTTGCACACCAGAGTACCTCGACCTAGCCCCCTGGAGAAGGGAGCTGACAAAGTAAACTGGGCGTTGCACCATCTTCTTCTGCACGTCCTTGCACGTCTGCGCAGATCCATCTTTATCGGGACCAGAGCTTGCCGGACCAGAGCTTGCCGGAGAAGCCCCCTGCTTGTCGCTGGATTCACTTTCCGCAGTTGCTGGCTCATCGTCCGCCTCCCTCTCCGCTACTAACGCAGCACTAACCACTTGATTGGTTGCCGCTAGGTACAGCAGCAACTTCTCTTGTGGCTTAGGTGCGACAAGTATTGGAGTGGAGGACAGTTACCTCTTCAAGTCCTGCAGCGCAGCCTCCGCTTCCGGAGTCCATTTCATTGGACCTGCCTTTTTCAATATTTTGAAAAACGGCAGGGCGCGCTCAGCAGACTTAGAGATAAACCTGCTGAGAGCAGCCACGCAATGGGCAAGCCTTCGCACATCCTTGACGCGCTTCGGTGCTTCAATCTGCTCGATGGCCTTAATCTTGTCGGGATTGGCTTCAATTCCCCGTTGAGACACAAAGAACCCGAGAAGCTTGCCGGAAGGGACTCCAAACACGCACTTCTCGGGGTTGAGCTTGAGGTTGATCTTGTGCAGATTTGCAAAAGTTTCTTCTAAATCTTGGATCAGGGTAGCCTTGTCCTTGCTCTTGACCACTATATCATCCATGTAGGCTTCCACATTTCTGTGTATCTGTGTCTCAAAAGCGACATGGACTACCCTTGCAAATGTTGAACCAGCATTCTTCAACCCAAAGGGCATCCGTACAAAACAGTATGTGCCACAAGGGGTGATAAATGCGGTTTTCTCCTCATCCTCTTCTGCCATGAAGATTTGATGGTATCCTGAATACGCATCAAGAAATGAAAGCAAATCACATCCAGCTGTGGAGTCAACAATCTGGTCAATGCGCGGCAAGGGAAATGGATCTTTGGGACAAGCTTTATTGATATCAGTGAAGTCTATACAAAGCCTCCATTTCCCGTTCGCCTTGCGCACGACTACAGGATTGGCCAACCACGTGGGATGGAGCACTCCTCTGACAAGGCCTGCTGCTTCCAATTTCCTGATCTCTTCTGCAATGAACTCTTGGCGCTCCACTGCCTGCTTCCTGACTCTCTGCTTGACGGGCTGCGCATGAGGACAGACGGCAAGGTGGTGCTCGATTACTTTCCTGGGAACACCGGGGATATCTGACGGTTGCCATGCAAACACGTCGACATTTGCCCGCAGGAAAGCAATGAGCGCGCTTTCCTATTTGGGGTCAAGCGTGGCACTGATGGTGAAGGTACCACCAGTGCCGTCCTCCTTGGCGGACACCTTCTTGGTCTCGGGTGGAGCCGCCATCGTCTTCTTGCACTTGCCGGTGGAGCTCGATGGTGCATCCTCGACGGTAGCGCGGCACTCCGAAGAGGTGCGCTTGCCGGAGTGGGCATCAGAGCTCTTGCCGGACTTGGCCTTCTTCTTCCCCCCGGGAGCTTCAGCGGCAAGTGTGTGGTGATCAGTTGCGGCTGCTGCTTCCCGGTAGATCTTGTCAGCGCAGATAAGGGCATCCTTCTTGTCGCCGGGGACAGAGATGACACTTATCGGGCCTGGCATTTTGAGCACGTTGTATGCATAGTGAGAGGCTGCCATAAACTTGGCGAGCGCTGGACGGCCAAGGATCCCATTGTAGGGTAATGGAAAATCGGCAACGTCAAATGTGACCCTCTCAGTTTTGAAATTCAGCTCGCTGCCAAATGTGACCGGCAGCGTGACCTTCCCTTTCGGCTTGCTCCTTCCCGGGTTGATTCCTTGGAATGTGCCGGTCTCTTCGAGCTCGCTGTCAGGGATCTAGAGTTTGTGAAGGACCGCGGAGGAGATGAGATTCAAGCCGGCCCCGCCGTCAACTAGCATCTTTGTGACCTTGAGGTTGCGGATAGTTGGTGAAACCAACATCGGCAAGCACCCGACCGCAGTTATGCGATCAGGGTGATCCCCAATGTCGAAGATGATAGGCGTGCTGGACCATTTCAGGGGCTTGCGTGACTCTATGGATGGCTCCGCTGCATTCACTTCCCGCATCCACTGCTTGAGCTGGCGGTGCGAAGTATGCAGAGAGGCGCCACCGTCAATGCACAGGACCTCTGTGGCTTTTTGAAATTCCTGCTCATCAGCCTCATCATCATCCATGTCTTCGTCATCGTCGTCATCTTCATCCTTGTCGCGGCCGCGGGGAGGTCTGTCTCCTAGCCGCTGTTTGGCCTTGCCGCGGCGTCCTCCCCGGCCGGGGCGTTTCTTGCCGGATCCACCAGTTCCTTCCTGGGCCTTCTCTTTGTCGCGTCGCTCGTATTCAGCTTTCTGCTGCTCAGCAAGCTGTTCGACCTTCTTGCAGTTCTGGAGATCGTGACCCTTGGTGCGGTGAATCTTGCAATACTGCCTGCCGGAGCTGTCCTGCTTGTCGGCGGCTGCCACCGGATAGGCCTCCTTGTCGGAGCCACCAGCCTTAGCTTCCTTGGCGCCACCTCCGTTGCTGGTCTGCTCGACAGCTAGCACTTCCTTACCCTTATTCCTTCTGTTGTTCCGCCGCCGGCCTTTCCTTGCCGGGGCGGCATCCTCACTGTCAGATCCTCCTGCTCCTGTACTCTCTCCGGGGAGCTTCCTCCCCTCTTCAGCGCGTGCACACTTGTCAGCCAGGGCGTAAAGCTCGCTGACGTCTCTGATCTTACACATCGCCATCTCCTCCCTCATCCTTCGGTTTCGCACGTTCTGATGGAACGCGCTGATGATCGCGGCGGGGTGGACGTCTAGGATGTTGTGCTGTACACGGCTGAATCTCTGAATGTACTTGCGCAATGGCTCTCCTTCCTTCTGGGCGAGCAGATGAAGATCGCTCTCTTGGCCATGTGGCTTGTGGCCGCCTGTAAAGGCGCCGACAAACTGATGGCACAAATCAGCCCAGGAGGATATGGAGTTGTCCGGCAAGTGCATGAGCCAGGATCTGACATTGGACTTGAGCACCAACGGGAAGTAGTTGGCAAGGATCTTGTCATCTCGCCCCCCGGCAGCCTGCACCGCAATGGTGTAGATGCTGAGGAACTCCGACGGATGCGTCTTGCCGTCGTACTTCTCCGGCACTTCTGGCTTGAAATTCTTTGTGCTGGGCCACTGGACTTGCCGCAGCTCACGGGTGAACGCAGGACAACCTACCGCGTACGGTAGATCGCCTAGTTCCCCTGGCGCATGCATGTCAACAGAGAGCCCAGCGTGCTTGTCGGATTGACGTCGCGCTTCTCTTCGGCGCTCGATGCGGGTTCGAGCGTCTTCTTGTTGTCGTTCATGGAGAACTTGGCGCTGGTCGTGACGAGCTCGTGGGTCCGACGACGCGGTGGAGCTGCTGTTGGGGTGGACCCGGCGAGTCGGCGATTTTGGCCTTCGTAGTGGAGAGTGCATGGAAGTCGCACCTCCCTCAGTCTTGTTGCCATCGGCTCGCGTCTGGCTGTCCTGCCGCGGCAGCGAGGTGCTTGGTCGCCGCGCAGTGTCGCCATTGGCGAAGCCGATGAGGCTCTGGATAGTGGCCCTCCATTCGTCGGTCTTGTCCGCCATCGGAGGATAGTTCAGGAGCAGCTGGGCCCGCGCCAAGGCTTCTGCTGGGGTGGTGGGCGGCGGAGGTGAACGGTGCGAGGAGAGGGGCGAGCTCGGACTCCTAACCAAGTTAGAAGGAGCAGCGTCCCGTCTCAGCGACCGCACCTCGCTGGGGCCAGCATGCTGGCGTGCATGTTGGTCTTGAACGCCACGCGAACCACCAGCTTGATCTTGGGTCAGCGGACGTATGGCGCTGCGAACGCTATGACGCTGCTGGTCCCGCGCCTCGTGAGAGGGGCGCGGTGCTTGCATGGACGCCGAGGTCTGTGCCGCCTTGTCCTTGGACTTGACAGCGCTGTGGGCACCCTCGTCGACGCCCATTCCTCCGCCGGCGTCCACTCCACCGCCCGTTTGCTCCGGAGGCGGTGGAAGCGACGCAGACGGAACAGCTGCCTCCGAATCCTTCTTCTTCGGTGGCATGTCGATGAAGACGATGAAGATTTAGCTTGCGTGCACGCCGGATCGGGTTCGCACAATCTCGACGCCCCCTACCTGGCGCGCCAGAGATATCGGGGGGTGCTGATTCCACCAACACCTATGGGGACAGGGCCCCTTTCGGTTCGGTGGGAGGCGGAGAGCGCACAAAGAGCGGATCGAGGCGGTGCACGCGGGCAATTTTACCCAGCTTCGGGCCGCACGGATGCGTAAAACCCTACTGCTGCTTGTTTGTGTGTATTGAATCTTTGCTCAGGAGCGATCGACGCTACCAGACTGAGCATGGGAGTGTTTCTGGTGTCTCCAATGAGCCGAACTGGCCGAACCTCCTCTACATTGCGCCTGGGCCTCCTTTTATACTTTCAAGGGGTCACCGACAGGTGGCAACGTAGACTAGAAGGGTAAAAATGGAAAAGGATGCGGTAGGTGCAGCTACCGCTACTGTGGATACAGTGCGCCCTACCTAACTCTGACGGCAGGGGACAAGGGCATTAAATGCCTGTCTGAGTCTCCTAAACAGTACAAAAGGTGACCGTTAGGAGCGCCACCGTTTGCCATGATGGGCTTCTCTTCATCTCCGCTTGCCACCACGTACCCCTAGCTGCACGGCCTCCTGCCACGTGTGCTTGGGAGAGTCCCAGAGCGACACATTAGCAGGTGTGCTGGAGCGCGGGCACGAAGTGGGGGTTTCCCGCGGCAAGCTCCTTGCCGCGGCCGTCGTCTTGTCGCGTCCGGAAGCTTGTCGCTTGCCGGATCTTGCCGGGATGCAGGGCGCGTCGCGGCAAGCTTTCTTGGTATGCCTTGAGTGGCCTTCCCGGCAAGCTCCTCTTGCCGGGGTCTTGTCTCTTCCCGGCAAGATCCTCTCGCCGGGGCCTTGGTTGGCCTTCCCGGCAAGCTCCTCTTGCCGGGGCCTTGGTTGGTCTTCCCGCAAGCTCCTCTTGCCGGGGCCTTGGTTTGAGTACTTTGTTCTTGAATGGTCTTCAAGGGATCCACGGAGGGTCTTGGCGGTCACCGCGGCAAGCCTTGTCGCGGGGTGCTGCAACTGCCCGTGCACGAGTTTGGGATACTAGGGTACCCCTACTCTAGTACACCGACAAAAGGACATGCCTTGGCCTCTTTATAAGAGGATCAATATCAAGTGTCCTCCTCGTGGCCGTTTGGGACTTGCCTAAAATCGAGGAGTCATACCGACGGGCACGATTGGGTTACCCATGTCCGTATTGATGAGAATCCGGTAATAAGGGGGACACGATCTCTGCTTCGACAAGACGTGTCAAGAAAACCGCCTCGCAATATGTAAAGTGCTGGTTGAAACAAATGGTTCAAATAATGACCGGGCCATGACATGATGGCATGTGGCTAAACGTGTCAGCAGATTAGATTTGTGGAAATATTATTTTCTCTATGGTGGTATGTGGAACTTATTTTGCAGAGCCGGACACTATCCTTGTGTTCAAAATCTTCTATGGAGTATTCGGAGGAAGAACCCTCCTTGCAATGCCGAAGACAAATTTGCGTGCCGGACTCATCGTCATTGAAGCCTGGTTCAGGGGCTACTGAGGGAGTCCTGGCTTAGGGGATCTCCGGACAGCCGGACTATATCCTTTGGCCGGAATGTTGGTCTATGAAGATAGAAGATTGAAGACTTCGTCTTGTGTCGGGATGGGACTTTCCTTGGCATGGAAGGCAGGCTTGGCAATACAGATATGTAGATCTCCTCCCTTGTAACCGACTCTGTGTAACCCTAGGCCCCTCCGGTGTCTGTATAAACCGGAGAGTTTAGTCCGTAGGACAACAACAATCATACCATAGGCTAGCTTCTAGGGTTTAGCCTCTATGATCTCGTGGTAGATCAACTCTTCTAATACTCATATCATCAAGATCAATCAAGCAGGACGTAGGATATTACCTCCATCGAGAGGGCCCAAACCTGGGTAAACATCGTGTCCCCCGCCTCCTGTTACCATCCGACTTAGACGCACAGTTCGGGACCCCCTACCCGAGATCCGCCGGTTTTGACACCGACAATAGCTAACCAAGTTTAGCCTTTAAAGAAAAATATAGCCACATATGCATGACTGTGACTCCCAAAAAGCTGTTGTGCATGCACGCAAGTGGTGGAGCCAAGGCCCACATGCCAACTAAAATAATCCAATCCCATCAGCTAATTAGAGGCAAGTGGCCGGTTCAAATCTCAGTCAACTAGCAATTAATCGAAGGAATAGACTAAAGAAAGAAGCCAGCTGACCACTCCCACGATCTTAGGCACGACCCCATGATCAGGAAAGTGGGCGCGCCCTCCAGAGGAATCTACTGCTCTCCCGCCCCTATAAATACTTCCATACCTTCACGCATAAGAGGTTGGACTGCTCATTTCATCTGTTGTTCTGCTGCTGCTACACATATACTTCTACAAGAAAAATCCCACACACACATACGTGAGGAGAGGGAAATTTGGAGGAGTTCAACAAGAATGTGAGATTTATGGTGCTCTCCTAATCCTTTTGCTTCTCTGGTTGGACTCATTTTTGCTGCAGAGTTCTCTGGTTTTCTTTCTCCTCTAGTAGCAATATTCTACTACACACCATAAATCACATAAAAGCACCCGGAGAAAGAAGAGGCAGGCATGGTTCTTGCTAGAATGTTGAAGGTCAGATTCATGGGTCTTCCCGAGCCCCTGATTTGGCCATTGTGGTACAGATCAGGGAGCTTTCTTCTTCCTCCCCTCTCAAAACTCTAGCCCTTGGTTCAGCCATCGTGGTACAAATCAAGGAGCATGTTTCATCTCTCCAAAATTCTCGTCCTTAGTCCGGCCATCGCAGTACAGACTAAGGTGCATGTTTAATCCATCTCAATTTTTTCCCTTGGTTCGGCCATCACGGTACAAACCAAGGGACATTTTATATACACCCCCAAATTGTTGCCTTTGGTTCGGCCATCATGGTACAAATCAAGGAGCATGTTATATCTACCCCAAACTTTCGCCTTCGACTCGGCCATCGTGGTACGAGCAAAGGAGCATGCATGTTCCTTCTGCATGTTGCATATGCTTTGTCCTAATGATCTCCTTCTTGATTCAGTCCCCTTAGCAATACTAACGAGGACGATCATCTCGTTTCTTGGTTTGGTCCCTATACACGGATACGAATCAGGAGATTATCATAGGCATGAAAACTTCATAAAAAATGCCTTAATTTGGTCACCATAAAAAATGGATATGAAGTTGGAATGAAATCACGAATATGCTAAACTGAATTCGTTCTTGTTCGGTTGCGCTACGGACCGTATGTGTCGCGTTAGCTATAATACAAACAAGAATATATAAACTGTTGCTTCACTTGGTTACGCTACACGAGGGAATTATCTTAATGCTACTCGGTGTTAGTAATAATAGGCAAAACTTAATAAAATGTGTTCATGTTACACATCCAAAAAACAAAATCATGCAAGATGGATTAAAAAACATGTTGGATCATAAAAACCAATCTTACTTGGTTACGATACACGCGGGCATTATCTTAATGCTATGAAGTGTTAGTAGTAATACATGTGAGAGAAAATTAAACAAAATATCCGGGCAACATATGTTGGCCAAAGTAAAATAAAATATGTCATGGGATGCTCCAATGCTATAAGAGACTAAACTTTTAGCATCATCACAAATGGATATAACAAACTCACTTTACTTGGGTTATGCTACACACGAGCGCCAACAAAATGATGCTATGTGGAGTTAGTGCTAATACCATTTAAGGTACAAACATAAACAAAAACGATAGATAAAATATGACTCATGCAATACCATAATTGCTCCACAAACCTTTGCTTGGTTACGCTGCATGCGGGCATTATCTTAGTGCTACGCGGTGTTAGTAGTAATACATGTAAAACGGAACTTAATAAAAAATAAGTTCACTCCACACTCACATACGCATACAAAGTTCAAGTAAAATGCATGATAAGGCATATCTCATGTAGCCCACATAGGCTTTAAACAAACAAAAATATCATGAACAAACTCCATCCGGATCAAGCTATACGTGTGTGTCATATCATTGCACCGCGTTGTTAGTTTTGATACCGTATGAAGTCAAAATCAACAAAACATGGCACATGTCACACGCACCATAAAAAGCATTAAGATTGTGTCAGAAAGCTTCTGTCCGTTACGCTAAACACGGGCACCATATCAGTGTCGCGCAATGATAGTAGTAATGTGATGATGCAGAACTCATTAAAATTGGCATGTCACATATATCCATGCCACCAAAACCTAATATATCATACCAAATTCCTAAAGAAAAAAATATATATACATACCCTATGTGCCAAAGTAGGATAAAATTATGCCTAGCTAAAATCAACCATCATTCTGCACCATCATATAAATGAGGTTGACCACAACTAAACATGCTAGGAAAATGTACTCCAACATGTCAAACATGAAATCATGGAGGAGTATTTGCATGAAACCAAACTTCAAGCTCACCAACCAGGAGTTCGTCGTCGACCGCGAAGAGGATTTCTCTTGTAGTATGTTGTAATAGGAATGTGATGCAATCCTATGTAATAGATATGTTGGAATTCTTAATCAGGGGTTTTCTCTTCGGAGATGTAATTAGCAGAATTTTTAGGTAAATGTAAGAGTTCTAGAAATAAAGTACCTGCAATGTTTGATTCTATTTTTATTTGTTTGCATTTAAATTTTATTCTGTATCAATGACGTGGACGCGTATTTTCACGCCCGCCATTTTCCCGTCATTAGATTCTGGCACGCCCGGTGGGACATATTTCTCCCCTCATCTTCGAATTCCAACATAGGATTGCAACACATGAATTTCCATAGTACATGAAACATAAAGTATTATGTACGTGTACACAAAAAAAGGATGAAGAAAACTAATATATGATTTTCTTTAGTTTGAAGGTATGGAAGGCCGGGTGCCGCAGTCAATGAGCCTCCGCATTGGAGACATTTGGCTTGATGTGCCAGTTGGTCCATGTGCAACTTCAACAAATTAGCATCTGGATAATATGACTGCATCACCGACTGAACATGACCAAGGAATGGAAGTCTTCTCTCCACTCAAGTTTGGGGTAAGTATGAGGGTAGACAAAGAAGGAAAAGAGAAGACAATGGACAAACTCCACTATGAGCAACCTATGAATGGGGGCAATACCATGATTATATTTCCCTCCTCATCGTTTCTTCATGGAAGGACGTCAAAGGTTCAGAATAAAGGTCAAGCTGATGCTTCAGAGCCTATTCTTCCGCTGGCTGATAAATCCATTGGAGAATGCTCTGAGACGGTTCTCAAGTTTCCCCTTGAATGCAAGAAAAGCACCCCAATTCCCATGGCTATGAAACATGTCATGTGAACCCAACGTCAACATTGTCATGTCCTTTGTCGTCATCAACACCCATTGCATATGATTCCCCTCAGACTTCATTGGAGTCGGTGTGCCATCAACCTCAGCAAAGAAATGTTCGCCATGTCAACCTTCACAATATTAAGGTCGGCAAAGTCCATATCCAATTCCCCAAGAGTGTCGACAACAATCATCCAGATCGCCTTTTTTCATATCAGCAAGGGCGGTGTAACACCCCGGTAATCGTGCTACAGTAATCCCTGAGATCAAGGTAATCATTTTGCTATAACAATGCTTAGTTACTTTGATCAATATCCCATTTGAAATTCCAGTCAAATTCTAATTCAAATTCTAAGTGAAATTCCAAATTACTCAAGCGTGAAAACAAAAATGTCCATCATGTGGCAAATAATAAATTGTTAATGCTGGTGGTGAACCAACATTTTTAAAAGTATTTAACTGCCCTTATAATAACCTAATTAAAACAGTGTCAACAACATTTAATTAGGCCAAAATATAAGTTTGCAAGTGATCTGAAACTTTGTGAGAGTCATCATACGACTGTATTGCATTTATGTGCTAGGTCTCATAATTTACTAAAATAATCTAGTTCCCCAAATAAATAGAATACATTCTTAGAAAAAGAAAGCAGTAATATAAAAGTAAGATGGCAAGACCTCACTATCCAATTGGCCCACTTGCTATAGCCCAGCCCAGCCCACCAGTGCCTCATCCCTAACATCCTGTTCATCCCACGGGGCAGCCATCCGAAGCCCCATGGCAGCTATAAGGGCCTCCCCGTCGTCATTGACTAACCCTAGCCCATCTTCTCCCTCGCCCCCTCGCGTAGCTCTCACCGCCGCACCACCCGAATGTTGTCGTCGCCGCGCCATTGTCGTCGTCGCGGCCATCGGTCTCCTTGGCGACTGGGAGGACATCCAGAAGCTCCGGCGACGTCGACTACGCCACCTGCAATACCAGGGCGGAGCCGGGGACCACTGCTGACGTTGCCTCGACTGATCCCCTCCGCCGGCGTCCGCCTCGGCCTCGCCTTCGATCCGCCGCCTCCAGCCCCCCCTGACGTGTCTGAGCACGCCACCAGCTCCGGGGTGAGCTCGTGCATCTCCTCCCCCTCTTCGTTCATTCGCACACGCAACGTAGGCCTAGGTCCGTCGAGCCCCATCGTAGTCGGCATCAGTCGTCGCCGCACCCGTTGCTCCGGTCCATCTCCGGCCTTCCCAACCTTGCCATCAAACTCGCGATGACAATCTCGTCCGGTTCCCCCTCCTCCCAACCTCGATCCATCACCGTACATCCCGGCATCACGCATCAGACACCATGGCCAAAGCTCGGGTCGCCCGCGCGACCTGCCTCGCCTTGGGCCGCGTTTGGCCGTGCCTGCCTGCCCCGTGCTGCTCCCCGCCACGCCCAGCGCTGGCCGCCGCTCGCCCTGGTCGCGTCCAAGGCGAGCACCCGCAACCGCCGCGGTCCCTTCTCCGCATACTGCCATTGATGTTGTGCTGCAGCTCCTGCTATTGCTGTTGTGCCGTTGCAGTTGCTCTGCTTACTGCTGGTGCTCTATGCTCCGCTGCCTTGGCCGCTTGTGCTCTCCTGCTGCTGCTCTACGCTGCTACTGCTCTCTACGCTGCTACTGCTGTTGTTCCATGATGCTTTCTAGCTAGGTGTTGTTGCTTTCCTCCATGGCCAGTGTGTGTGTGCGCCTTGTGTGTGTGGTGTGTGTAGCGGCCTAGGCCACTACTACCTGGGTCAGCCCCTGTTGAGATTAGGAAACTAATCCCCATTAGTACTAATCCCCCTAAATTAACTAAATTGATTGATTTGGTCTAGAAGTAGTCTATGTCATGTGGGCCTATCTTGTTTCTTAAAAAAAGCCTAATTTAAAGTCTGTTTCAATGTCAAGTAGGCCCCACTTATACTATTCATTGGTTGACCGGTCAATTGTTGACTGAGCCAACCCAGCCCCTGGCCCCATCGGTCATACATAGTGGGTAGGTGTTGTTGTATACAAAAGGTATTCACTGTTTTTATTTTCGAATTAGAAAGAATTAAATTCAAGAAATCATTTAATCTTTGAAAATTAATAGAAAATAAACCGTAAGTCAGGTGAAAAAGTTTTATATATGAAAGTTGCTCAGAAAAATCCAATGATCCGAATACGCGATCCGTTCACCTATCACATGCCCCGAGCATGCTGAACATGGAACCGTCCCCTCTCTTTTCATCTGTCCGGAAAACGCCAGATGCCAAAAAAACCTACGGCTGTTTTTCCTCTCCGTCTGCAATGTCTAGCACCGCGTTAGTTCACCCCTGACACCGCGTATTACCATGTTATGATTTATGATGCTGTGTTTGCTTTATATTTATTGTTTCTCCCCCCTCTTCTCTCCGGTAAACCCCGACACCGATGTTGCCCCCGTGATCGACTACGTCGACGACGACCCTTCTTCCCTTTCAGCGGAGCTTCCAGGTAAGCCCCCC
>NC_041380.1:237197283-237200541 GCF_002162155.2 Triticum dicoccoides | reverse complement strand
ATCGAAGACCAGAGCCCGACACCTCACATCACTTCACGCCCCTTTTGTTGCTCGACTCTGCAGAGTTACCATCGAGTGCTGAGGGTGGAACCTCATACATCACTCCTGATGAGATCTCTATAGTGTAGCTATCCAGTCATGGTCATCGAGGGTGATTTCCTCCTTAACCACTTTCGACACGGCTCTGTCGTGCAACCCCTCAAGTGTGAACCTCGAGGGTGGATCCTCTTATGTTCACCTTGATGATTACATCGAGTGGAATTCACCGAAGGTGATTCCTCGGGTTTTCCCCTTGGTGTTAGACACACGGTTACTATGGTTACTATGACTTTACACTGAACCATGTTACTAAAGACGGGTCGGCCCTGAGGGGTACCCGCGCGAGCTTAATTGCGAGTGATGTGGAGTCGGGTTGACCTGGAAGGTGCCCGCGAGATTCTTACGAGGAATTGCCGGGCATTCTTAGCCCTTGCCGCAAGTCCTCGAGACAGGGCGATGGGGTCACATCTTTCGTGAGTCTCTGCTTGTTACCGCGCGTTCCTAATCCACTACGATTTGGATATTTGATCCGAGGGGCCTATGGCCTGATAGCACTAACCATCACGTGGGCATTGTATGGGCGTTCTGCGTCTTATGCATCAACCAAAGCTTAATAGACGTCAGCGACTGAGCGGCGCGCGCTGGATTGGACTGGTAAGCTCCTGCCTTTTTAAGGAGGTAGCTAGATCTGCTCACCAGCCGCCCACGCAACATGCAGGAGTTCCCGGGGCGATGGTCCATGACCGCTGGGGGCATAGGTTTAGCCCGGCGTGCTGACCTCTCTATTAAGCATAGGTCGGGTTGCGGCGTATTGTTTGGCCGAGGCCGGGCAAGACCCAGGAAAGTGTGTCCGGCCGGAGTTAATCGAGCGTGGTGGGTAAGTTGGTGCACCCCTGCAGGGAAGAAAACATCAATCAATAGCCTGTCCTACGGTAACGGACACTTGGAGTTGTATCCCGATCGATACAACTAGAATTGGATACTTGAGATGAGAAATGGTTATGAGGAATGGATAGTATGGCTCTGGGATTGCTTTCTCGCAGGGAGTCGAGAAAGGATCTCTAGCCAAGGATGATAACACTACTACTACTGTACATTATGTTGATCTGTACTCTTCCATATGCTGCAAGATGCTTGAAGATGCTGGAAGATGCTAGTCTTCGATAGGCTAGGCTTTTCCCTTCTCTTCTGGCATTCTGCAGTTTAGTCCACAGATACATCCCATTTCCTTTGATACAAATGCATACTTAGTTTAGATCTAATGTAAGTCTTGCGAGTACTTTGGATGAGTACTCACGGTTGCTTTGCTACCTCTTTTTCCCCTATACCCGGTTGTTGCGACCAGATGACGGATCCTAGGAGCCAGGCGATACCACTGACGACTACTACTACCCCAAAGGTGCCTACTACTACGTGATGGCCGCTGGCGACCTGGAGTAGTTAGGAAGCTCCCAGGCAGGAGGCCTTGCCTTTTCGACCATTGTTGCTTTTGTGTTAGCATTCTTAAGGCAGAATTGTTTAACTTATGTCTGTACTCAGATATTGTTGCTTCCGCTGACTCTTATGTATTCGAGCTTATGTATTCGAGCCCTTGAGGCCCCTGGCTTGTAATATAAAGCTTGTATTATTTTAATTTGTGTCTAGAGTCATGTTGTGATATCTTCCCGTGAGTCCTTGATCTCGAGATCGTACACATTTGCGTGTATGATTAGTGTGTGATTGAATCAAGGGCGTCACAGGCGGTATAAGAATTCATACAAAGTGGCTAGCAACCCTTCAACAGTTGTTGCCTTCATAAGGTTCATCTGGAAAAAGTATCTTAATCACGCCAAGTGGCGTGTTGTTGCCCTTGACTGTGAATACACTAGATATGTCCACAACAAAGAGCGTAAGAAGCTTCCACTTGAGAAACAAGTTGCTCTCTCCAATCAAGAGCCACAATGCGCTGCTCTCTTGCAGCTTTGTGTGGGCAAGCATTGTCTAATTTACCAGCTATACCAGGCTCAGGCTAGGAGTTTTTCCCTCCACTTCTCTGTCACTTCCTTGACAATGACACAGTTGAATTTGCGGGTGCCGCCATTGGGAATGACATCGCAAAACTAAAGTTCTATAACTTGGGTATCAGAAATACCGTCGATGTGCATGGACTAGGTATCAAGGTTCATAATCAAAAATTTGGCAACTTGGTTTCATTGGATAAACTAGCAAAGAAGGTTGCAAACATAAGTCTTAACAAGGACAAAAGCATCACTATCAGTCAGTGGGAGAAGTCCAACCTAGACCATGACCAGATCAAGTATGCATGCTTGGATGCCTATGCGAGCTTCGAGGTTTATAGGAGACATTCCAACATAACCGGTTATCTTAGAACCCACTGAAATGTTTGTTTCTGGGTGAAGTATGTAACTGGTTATCTTAGAGCATGGTGAAATGTTTCTTCCCAAGTGAAGTACATAAGAAAAGGTTGTTGAGTCTTGATCAAGGAAAATATGTACACGGCCATTGTTTCTTTATATTATGGTTATGCCTATTTTGCAAGGTGCATTTTTAATATGACGACGTAGGGAAGCAAATGTTCTTGTATCATCATCATTTTGTTTTCATAGAAGACAAGTGAATCTGAATAGAAATGACTTATATTTTGCATTAATGCTCACAATACAAATGTTGCAACATTATGTGCACTTAATTTAAAGAAAATTGTGACACAGAAAAAAGACTCCAACGACTTACGAGTATAAATTGTGATGAAAAAAAGAAGAAAATCAAATCATCATAATTACTCCATACCCTCATGAGTCTAAACTGGGGCACAAAAAATTACCCCAGCAACTTACGAGTATAAACTGTGATGCAAAGAAAAGAAACCATCAAGCGTACTCTACACCCACAAGAGTATAAACTGGGACACACCACAAAAAAGTGATTACTCCAACAACTTATGAGTATAAACTATGATGCTAAGAAAATAAATCATCAAGCGTACTCCATACCCTTAAGAGTATAAACTGGGGCACATAAAGAAAAAAATACTCCACACCCTCATGAGTATAAACTGAGGCGCAATTTTTTTTACTCCAATGACTTATGAGTATAAACTGTGATGCAGAAAAAAAATCAAACATACTCCATACCCTCATGAGTATAAAGTGGGGCACAAAAAAAACTCCAACGACTTACGAGTATAAACTGTGATGAAAAAAGCTCACCAAAAGATAT